>NC_040906.2:205875556-206069272 GCF_004126475.2 Phyllostomus discolor
GACAGCCACGCGCCACCACGCGCCGCAGCGGGGGCTGAAACCAGCTGCTCTCCAGCGGACGGCGGGCGGCCCGCCTTAGCCAACTGCTCACAGCGGCCAGGGACAATCGTCTCGCCTTCGTTCCTTTTTGGGAGCCGTTTGCTCAACACACCGTTGTTCAGGCTTTTAGCCAGTGAGGTTTTGTTTAGACTTACTAAAGGACGGAAGGACCCTGTGAGGAGCGCCAACAACCACTGATCGTGGGATCACAGAGTCCGAAGCAGCTTCAGAAGGTCATCCAACACTGTCCCGAAGGACAAGGGGACACACACTGGGATGACCAGCGTGCACGGCTGCTGCCTTCGCTCTAAGTCTGGACCGAAAAAGGTTCTTCTTTGACTTTACTCATTTTGGTATTTCATGAAAGCGCTTCCTGATACCAGGGCCAAGGCCCCCGTGTTACAATTTCTAGCCAACCTCAGAGAACACGTACAAACTGACTTCTCTTCCTATGTTCACTTGATCAGTGCGGTGCAAGGAATTCTACTCACAACCATCGACCCTGAAGATTAAATACTCTCAGGTTCGTCCACTTTGTCCTGGCTTTCTAACACGGAATTCAAATCGGGTCATTTCCCCCCTTTATTGCTAACAGACCACACGTACAAACACAAGGCCCACGGGCCCTCCACCTGGTTTTATCCAGCCCCGCACCTTCTTTCTACCCGGCAGTGGTACCAAGCTCTTGCCCCTAGTTAAGGAGTAGTTACATGTACACGGTCCTAAAGCTACATTTGGCCCTTTGAAGGCAACCTCGAGGCTGATGTGGCCCCCGGTGAACGTGAGTTTGACACCCTTGTAATAGACCATCTCCAAATTTTCTTTCATTGTGTTCACTGAGATTAGAAATACCCAGGTCCAAGACCAGCTACATGCTTTCATTTTGGGGGTATAAATGTACGTACATGGCATACCAATATAAATACAGATCGATATGAGGGAGAACTGAAATGTATGGAAAAGACATTTTTAAAAATAAAACATTACAGGCCATTCCAAAAATAAATGGTGTTAACAAATATTTCATTCCTGACACCAGTATCACGTTTTACTTTAGACTTTACTGATACTGATACATGTGTTTCTATTTTAATAGCAACTAACAGTGCACTATTTCGAGATATGAGTCCTCTCACATATATCCCAGGACCCTGCTGGACTAGCGAGCAAGCTAAGGAGCTGGCCTCTGGGAGCCTTTTCCCGTTAAGACGTGCCCACGTCGGGCAGACAGCGTCAAAGCAAAGCACACCCCCCTCAGGAAGGAGAAACCTCCTGGGGGAGGGGGGTGTCCCACACTCGCAGGAAAGCGAGGCTCGGGAGCGGCGGTGTCTGCAGACCCTCACCTGATGTCCGCGCACGTTATGCAGGTGATGTTCCGGCTGTTCGTCGTGATCAGGTTCAAAGCGACGGACGTTTCTTGGTCAGAGGTCGGGTGTGCTGCGCATTTAAAGAAAAACTCCTGCAAGACGGAGAAATACAATCAAAAACACAGACTGCACCTGGGCGTTTGCCCGGTCTAAACGTTTCCGTGGTAAACAAGCTCTTCGGGCAAGAGAGGAGGTCTCGCTGGGCGGGAGTGAGGCGTACACAGCAGCGAACCTCTCCAGGGAGAGTAATGACCTTGTCCCCCACAGTTAGTCACGGGCTCCCCTGTAGGAGGGTCTGGGGGTCAGCTGGCCGCCCCTCCTTTTCCTCTCTGAGCCGTGGAGCCAGAGACACTGTGGGCCCCTGGTGCCACGATACCTCTTGGTGACCAGTGAGTTGGCAGAATGGCTCCCTGCGGATGCAGGAGGAAGCCTGAAACAGAACCTTGCAAATGAGGATGGGGGGATGGGGGGCAGGGGCTGGGGGGCAGGGGGGCAGGGGGGCCCCTGAGCCAGGAAACGATTGGCCCAAAGTCAAACAGCCCCAGATGCAGCCAGGAAATCACCCCGACTCTGCAGAGGGACCCCAGCGCTGTTTTTAGAGTCTCCACACCGTTGGCCAGTCAGCAGAGAGAACGTAGGGCAGGAAGGACTTGAGGGATGGCCACTCCCAGGAAGCACCCGGTGTGTGCTGACTCAGTGACGGCACAGCAGACCTGCCGCGGCCTCCTGGAGATTCCACCCGCTTTCTGCTTCCTCAGATCCCAGAATTCCCTGGGGGACAGGCCTCCCCACCCCCACTGACTCCAGGCCACTGGGGTGCTGCGCCCTGCCCCTGGCCTCGTGACTGCGTTTCCCCAGCTGGCTCTGCGCACACCCCTTTGTCTTAGTTTTCCCCGTAAGTCACATTCTTTGGATGGATAATACCCTCACTTCTCAACCAAAGGTTTTTTTTTACGTTCCTTCCTGCTGCTGTTGCTGTGTTTGTTCGCCGAGGTGCTGGGCCTCGAACCGCCCTGCTTCCTGTCCGCCTCTGCACCGTCCAGGAGGACACCGCCCAGTGGCTGAGGGTCCTGTGGGGACGGATAAAACCTCTGGGCAGACAGATCGCAGGCCGACGCAAGAACGCCTGCGCCCCCGGCTCACTCCTCCGCTCCCCTGGCGAATGGCGACTCGGAAACTCTGTGCCTTGAACCTCGGGGCCTGGCGTCAACAAACTTTCACTAAAGCTCCGGGCAGTCGCTGCTTTCTGTGCTGGGGGCGTTGTTAGCTGAATTCTCAGCTCTGCACCGCAGCCTAGAAGGAGCCGTGCGCAACTCACAGATGGATGGGTGCGGCTGCGCGCCAAGAACATTTCAGAAACTCGTGCGGAAACTGGGCCTGGCCTGCGGGCTCCGGGCCGTCTGCCCCCACACTAGACCCTGAGGTGTTTGTGGAACGGCGTCTTCGTGCTTCTGTCCTGACGGGGGCAGGCACAGGGCAGACATCGGACATATTTCTTACGTGAAAAACCTGTACACTTATATTCCTTAAGTGCTGCCGTGTCCTTTTCTGCATTTGATGGCAGGTCTCTTGATTCGTTCTTCCCCGACTTTGACCAAACTAACCTGACCCACGGTGAGCAGCACCTGCGAGGCTCGAGCCCCAGTGCACCTTGGAGACATCTGGGGCGGGGGCGGGGGGTGGTTACCAGACACTGGCACCGGACATTGCTGGGCGCTGCCCCAGGCTTTTGAGCCTTGTTCTGACCCGGGGCCGGGGCTCACATTTTGGACAGCTGCCGGGTGAGGCTCTGACAGCTGCTCCGGGGGTCGCCCCTTCGAGAACCGCTGACTGGGGCGTGAAGGGAGCACCCCCACCGCCCCTGTCAGGACACCGCGGCTATGGCTGACCTCGCTCACCGAACCTGGGAACAGTGCCACGTCCCCGGTAAAGCGTGCTCCTCCCCGCAGATCGGGGGCGTGCGCTCCGACAGAGAAGTGCCCCGGGGCCCGGTGCTGGGACCCAGGCTGTTTGGAACTGTGTGTGTCTTGCTAGTCCCAGGTGACAGAGTCGGCCAGCCCCTGTCCTCCCCGGGGTCAGTGGCAAGGTCGCTGAGCCCCCGCCTGGCGTGCAGAGCCCCTTGACGAGGGCGTGCCAATGGTCTGGCCACATCCGACGGGCGGGCGGCCATCCGGGGTGCTGGCGGAGTCCCAGCCGCGGCCCCGGCCACGGCCCTGGCCCTGTCCCGCAGCAGCACGCACCTGCCACCGACGGTGTTTTTTCCTTCTAAACACGCACTGCTCCCCTTTCCCCTCGGTCTTTTAAACACTACAAACGCTCTCAGGGTGTGGGGGAAAAGCACCGAAGCAGCCCCTGACGACCAAAAGGCATTTGGAGACCTCGACCGGCCCTGACGCATGTGGAGCTGGCCGCGGCTGCTGTTCGCCCACACGAAAAAAACCCCCACTCCCAACTCAAAGTGATTCCTCCAAAGTAGCTGAGTCGGCTGGACTCTGGAGAAGGCTTTTCATCTACAGATAAATAGACAGTATTTATATTTTTTTCTTAGCTTGCAGAAAGCTACTGGTACGCATTCAGCTAACAAATCACAAAGTGCTTGAACAACAGATAAATTCAGCCAGATAAAAGCCCGAGTCCTTTATGGGGGAAGGGGGATGGGAGAGCGTTTACAGATTAGGGTGTAAGAAGTTACAGATATACAGAATTTTCCAGTAGTTCATAGGATGTGATAAAATCCGCACAGAAATTGCTAACCCTGTGTATTAAATACATACGTCTCGTCGGTGAACCTCAGCAATATTGCCAGCAGTTTTTTAGTGAAAGGGGCTCTTCCATAGCACTGGGGTGACTGGCAAGGACCGGGGAGGGTCCAAGGTTCCGCCCGGCTCGCACACGAGCAGGCTGGGCTGCCGCAGGCTCGTGGGTGCTGGCACTGGACACAGGACGCCCGGGTCGGGGACCAAGGCAGAGAGAAGTGCGGGCATCGTGACTGCGTTGGAAAGACTGGTGAGGGCAAGAGTTGCCAGGCGACCTCTCGGGGTGGGCGGGAACACGCCCAACGGTGTCACGGTAACGGCTTTTCCTGCAGGCTGCTCAGCACGGGCATCTGTCCTCTCCTGTCCCACACACGGCCCGTGGACCAGGGTTTGCACAGCCTCCCCGGCAGTGCCAGTGTGCACGCAGAGCACCCGGACCACCAAGCCAGGTGGAACGGAAGGAAGACCCCGTTTACACGGCTCCACCTCGGCCGCCTCCGCGCCCTCACTCAGGCTGTCATCGCCCGACAGTGGGGCGACTCTCTCAGGCAACGGTCTGTGCACGCTGCCCCTCTGTGCTTTGTTTCTCTTGGCTGTTCAGAGTTAAAAAAATCAAGGAAGCCACAGCCAAACCCCCCCACCCCCGCCTTGCTCTTGTCCTTGACATCCCGGTAAGATCCAGTCATCGGGGGCCTGACACCTGTGGGCCCCCGTAGGTGGCTCAGGGGCCACTGACGTGGGTTTGGCCCCGGGGCCAGGCTGCAGACGCAACGTTCCGCTCTGCCCAGTGAGCGCCAGGGTTGGGCCAGCAAAGCCACTGCACAATTACTATATTTACAGAAGGTGATGGGGTGCAGACGCTCCTGGAGACATGTCACAGCGGCAATGTATGAATGGCCTAAGCTTTCTAAAGCCTAAAAAACTTATACATGCATACACCTTTCCGCCCCCGGGAGGGTACATTCCAGTCGCGCCTGGGGTGTGACTTGCCCCCCCCGATACAACCGCAGGTATGCATGTGCTGTTACTGGCCGAGTATGTAAATGCTCATGTCTTCTCTTCTCTTTCAGTTTTGTAGCCCAGCCAGACTCTAAAAGACAATATATATATTTTTTAATTTAAAGAGAGGGAGCGAAACATCCATGTGTGGTTGCCTCTCATGCACCCCCTACTGGGGAACCTGGCCCTCAACCCAGGCATGTGCCCTGACTAGGAATCGAACCGGCGACCCTTTGGCTCGCAGGCCAGCACTCCATCCACTGAGCCCCACCAGCCAGGGCTACAAGACAATGCTCATTGTCCAAACTGCTCTTTATCCCCTTCAGAAGCTAGAGGTTCCGCATGCGCTCATGATGCGTGAGCATCAAAGACCATCCACACCATTGGCTTCACGTCCAGTTTCACGTTCAGGCAAAGCTTTCCAGCTTCCGTCCTCACATCAACAAAACAAGATGTTACAATATTTTGTTGTTGCCAGCATGTTTCCCTTTGCGATGCCCCACCAATCACGAGGGCTGGCCTCCGGGAGAGAGCGCACAAACGAGTGTCTGCCCCCTGGTCAGAATCTGCGAGAGACGGAGGAGGGTGAGTCATGGTTTTGCAAATTTACATGTGACTCATCCCGAGATGAATTCTGTCCTCAGCGCTTTTAGACCATTATTTCATGCTTATTTCTAAATTGCAAGCAAGTTATTCTAAACAAATGGTAGCCAATGTAGAACTATTTAATCGTGATGTTTTCCTGAGCAAGGCCCCCGCAGCCTCTGCAGCCCGAGCCTCTCCCCACGGCCCGCATCCTGCCTTAAGGAACCTGTTCCCGCTGCCCTGGAGGCTGTGTTCTCCGGGGCCTTGGGTTCCTGGTGCTCGGTGTCCCCCAGGCCGACTCCTCCCCGCCTCCACCACCACGCATCCTGCCTTTCCAGTGCCCCCGTGTCCTTCGGGTCTCAGCGGCCCGGCCCGGGCACCAGCCCGGGAGCCGTCCTGAGCCCCTAGGCACAGGCAGAGGTATTTGCCCGTGGCTGTTGTTTCCACCCTCCGGTCTGCCGAGTGTCCCCCAAGCCCTTGGTTTGTGGTACTGACACCCCCTGCGTGTCCAGGGCACCCACCAGAGGGCAAATGGCACCGGAGCACTTCCTGCCGGAACCCAGCGTGGGTCCAGGTGGTGGAAAGGACGGGCTGTGTCAGCAAAGCTGAAGAGGAAGACGGGCAAGTGCAGAAGGCCGCTCTCGGGTGTGGGACGTGCTCTGGGGAGTGGCCGGCCAGGACCCTCGGAGCCGCAGCCTTCCGCACTCCTAGGAGCTCCTTGGGCTTTCCTCTATCTTTGGTTCCTCCGCACCTCCCCTCACTCTTACTGCTGCAGCTACCGCTGTGGTGGGATCTCCCGAGCTGCGGATGCCGAAAACAGCCCCACCGCGGGACCGAGTGTGGCAGGAGGATATTGTCACTGGGCTCTCTCGCAGCCAGAGGCTGGGACAGGCGCCCGCTGTGACTTCCGCGTGCTCACTCTCAGCTGCGAACGTGCAAGAGAAATGCAGCCTTTGGTAGCGATAACTCACGCTCGGTAATGTAACTTGATTTGGGCTACGAGCAAAGAGAAATATTGAATAATAAAAAATACATCTGAGCTTTAAAACGTTTTAAACGACTTTAGACGTGGAATCTAAACTTTTTCCCTCAAAAGTCCTTGTTTGTTTGGCGAGTAGAATTTAAAGCTTTTAGTTCTGGCTTCTTTATTGCAGGCATCAGGAGGGACCATAAACACTCCACTCGGGACACAAGTGGGGGAAGGAAAGCTCTTTATACGTTGGACTTTAACGGTGTCTACAAGGCTGCGTTTATTTTGTTTCCTCATTAGAAAAAGGAGAAAATAGCCCTGGTTGGCATAGCTCAGTGGATTGAGCTCAGGCTGCGAACCAAAGCATCGCAGGTTCGATTCCTAGTCAGGGCACATGCCTGGGTTGCAGGCCATGGCCCCCAGTAACCGCACATTGATGTTTCTCTCTCTCTCTCCCTCCCTTCTCTCTCTAAAAATGGATGAATAAAAAATCTTTTAAAAAAAAGAAAAGAAAAAGAAAAAGGAGAAAATAAAGTATAATTTGTAAAGTTACCTCTAAAGTACACAATACAGCAAAATGAAGATGCATAAAACTACGAAATAAATGAGACAGAGTGTTTGTTTCATGGGCACTTCAGTTTTCAGAGTAGTTTCGGGTTCACAGCGACACTGAGAGGAAGGTAACAGGGATTCCTCCCGTTGCCACCTCCCACCCACCAAGCACAGCCTCCTCATCGTCACCACCCCCACCGGGGTGAGGAATGGTCACGTCAGGGAGCCTGCACTGGCACGTGGTAACCAGCCCAAGTCCACAGCTTACACTAGGGTTCGCTCTCGGTGTGGGACACTCCACAGCTTGGGAGAAACGTATACCCACATGTACCCAACACTGTGACCTCACACATTGTATTCCCATTGCCCTAAAAACCCTCTGCGCCCCAACAACTCACCCTCCCCACGCCCCAGCCCTCCATCTGCCACTGCCCCCGTAGCTCTGCCTTTTCCAGAACTTCGTATAGTTGGAACCGAACGGTATGTGGCCTTCCTGCATGGGTTTCCTTTGCCAGGCAATACTCCTCTCAGGCTCTGCCGCGTCTTACCACGGAGGAGTGGCTCATTTCCTTTTAGCGCTAAACAGTAGTCGATCAGTACCTGGATGTACCGTAGTTTATTTGATTCATCCACCTACCGAAGGACATTTTGATGGCGTCCAACCTTGGAAACTCTGAATAAAGCTTTTAAAAACGTTCATGTGTAGAGTTCTTCTGTAAACATAACTTTTCAACTCCTTTGGGTAAATTCCAAGGAGTACAACCGTCTCATCCTATGGTTAAGAGTGTTTTCATGTCATCAAGAAACCATCCAATCAGCATCCAGAGTGGCCGCACTGGGGCCTCCGTCCTGGCTGTTCTCACAGGGGTGTAGCGGCGTCCCATGGTTTGAATTTTCATTTCCCTGATGACTCATGATGTGGAACATCTTTTCGTATGCTTACTTCCCCTCTGTGCATTTTTTTTTTTTTTTTGGTGAGATGTCATTAAGGTCTGTAGTCCATTTTTCTATTGAGTTGTTTGTTTTTTATTGTTGAGTAATAAGAGTTTTTTGTGTATTTTGTCCTTTATCGGATGTGTTCTCTGCAAATATTTCTTCCAGCCTGTGACTTGTCTTCTCATAATCTTGATGTTATCTTTTGCAAAGCAAAAGTTTTTCATTTTAATTAAGTTCAGCTTATCAATGGTTTCTTTCATGAACTGTGCCTGGAGTCTTGTATCCAGGTCACCGCTGAACCCAAGGCCATCTCGGGTTTCTCCCGTGTCACCTTCTAGGAGTCTGATGGTTTTGTAAGTTACATGTAAGTCCATCATCCATTCAGAGTTAATTTGGGAAGGCTGCGAGGTCTAGACCTATTAATATTAATACCAGTGTCAATGCCAATATTATTCTGCATGTGGTTGTCCAGTTAGTCCAGCACCATCCGTTGAGAGGACTAGCTTGGCCCCATCGTGTTGCCTTTGCTCTGTTGTCAAAGATCAGTTGACAGAGATTACTTATGGGCATCTATTTCTGGCCTCTCCATTCTGTCCCACTGTTCTGTTTACAGTTTTGCCAATACCGCGTTCTCCTAGTTACTGTAGCTTCACAGTCGGTGGTGGAGTCGGGTGGCCGGGTAGCCCTTCCAGTCTGCTCTTTCCTTCACACTTGTCTTGGCTACTCCGAGTCTTTTCCTCCTCCATGGGAACTTCAGAGTCGCGTTGTTGATATCCATACAATAACTCACTGGGAGTTTGATTGGAGTCGCACTGAATCTGTAGATGAAGTTGGAAAGAACTGACACATGGATAGTATTGAGTCTCCCGGGAGCCCATGAGCATGTGGTATCTCGCCACGTACCTTCAGCTACCATAAATTTGATGAAGTCACTTATCAAACAAAGTAATGATAATCAGCTATTCAATGACAATGCTCACTAATACTTGCATTTTATGCGAGGCCGAATGAGAAAAGAAAGCAGAACACATATCACCAATGTTTAAAAAAACGACATTTATCTTGATTTCCAGATGACACGATGGCGTACCTACAAAACCCAAGAGACTCAATTAAAAGTTATAAAGATTAATGAGAAAAATTTGCTAACTGGTTGGATATAAAGTATATCAAAATAATTTTCTTCACATTAGCAAAATCTACTTAGAAATGGAAACAGAGAAGAAATCTCTTCCCTGATAATGACCAAAGCTAGAAAGTGCTGATACCTGGAGTCAACAAGGCAGGCAAAGGGCCTTCTGTAAGTATTTAAGGACAGAGACTTGAGTACATGCAGAGGCCAAGTGTCCTGACTGAAGGTTTATTCCCATGAAACACCACTCCCAGCTCTGAGCAAGAACGTGCAGAAACACGAAACTCAGCCACCAACTTACAACACACAACAGTAAACTCAAGATGGAAAAAAGATTTAAGTATAAGATGTGACATCATAAAAGTCCTAGAGGAGAACATAGGCAGGAAAATCTCAGATATTCCACACGGCAGTATTTTCACCGATATCTCCTAGGGCAAAGGATATAAAGGAAAGAATAAACAAATGGGACTACATTAAATTAAGAAGCTTTTGCACAGCTAAAGAAAACATCAACAAAATGAAAGGGAACCAACAATATGGGAAAACATATTTGTCAATGATTTGTCGGACAAGCGGTTGATCTCTAAAATACATAAAGAAATTGCAGGCCTGCATTCCAGGATGACAAACAATCCAGTTAAAAAATAGGCAAAGGACCTGAACAGACACTTTTCCAAGGACATACAGAGGGCCCAGAGACACATGAAAAAAGGTTCAACATCACTAGCCATTACGGAGATGCAAATTAAAACCACAATGAGATACCACCTCACACAGGTCAGAATGGCCATCATTAACAATTAACAAACACGTGCTGGCCAGGTGGTGGAGGAAAGGGAACCCTAGGGAACACTGTTGCTGGGAACACAGACTGGCACAGCCACTGTGGAAAACAGCATGGAATTCCCTCAAAAAACTAGAAATGGAACTGCCTTTTGACCTTGAAATTCCACTAATGGAATTAAACCTTAAGAATCCTGAAACACCAATTCAAAAGAACCTTTGCAACTCAGTGTTCATAGAAGTGCTATTTACAATACCCAAGTGCTGGAAGCAGCCTAAGTGCCCATCAATGAGTGGATCAAAGAACTGTGGTGCATTTACATGATGGAATACTATGCAGCACAAAGAATGAAGGAGCTCCTATCCTTCACAACAGCATGGCTGGATCTGGAGAGCATTATGCAGAGTGAAATAAGTCAGGCGGTGAGAGACAAATACCATATGATCTCACTTACGAGTGGAACCTAATGAACAAAACAAACAAAAGAGCAAAATAGAACCAGGGACATGGAAATAAAGAAGGAACTGGCAGTGCCCAGAGGGGTGAGGGCAGGGACAGGGGAACGAAGGGGAAGAGGCAAGTCGAGGAACATGAATGGAGGACTCACGGGCATGGGCAATGGGCGGGGGCGGGGAATGACCTTAGGTAGTGGGGGGGGGGGAGGCGGAACGGGGGAGAGCAATGGGAAAAAAGATGGGACAACAGTAACTGAACCACAACAGAATATAATTAAAAGAAAAAGGTAAAAGAAAAAAAATTTTAAATTTAAAAAACAAGAAATACTACTCCTGGAATTTATGTATCATTTGGGGGCAAGTCACATTGGGATCCCAGGTGGAATATTTTGGGGGGTAAAGAGGAATATTGGACACAAATATTTCTTTTTTAAAAAAGATTTTATTTATTTATTTTTAGAGAGGGAAGGGAGGGAGAAAGAGAGAGAGAGAGAAACATCAGTGTGCGGTTGCTGGGGGCCGTGGCCTACAACCCAGGCATGTGCCCTGACTGGGAATCGAACCTGCGACACTTTGGTTGGCAGCCCGTGCTCAATCCACTGAGCTACGCCAGCCAGGGTGGACACAAATATTTCAAAAAATCATATGAAGATTTATGAGACATTTTTGAATAATGAGTATGAGGGGTTACGCCCTAGCAGGTGCTACAACTTATTACTATAAAGCCAAAGAAGCATGAGTCACGCATGGAAATGCACAAGCAGGCCAGGGGAGCAGGGCTGAGGGCCTGGGGACGGCTGTGAGAACACACGGGGCTGCACACGCGGTGGGCCGGGCATTCCCGTCCGACGGGGCGAGGGCGGCCATTTAGTAAGTGGAATGGGTCCAACTCAGTAGCCAAGAGCAGTTAGTTAAATGGTTGGTCAGTGCTGCAGAAAAGAATTCCAGTCGAATTAAATATCTAAGTATGAAAACAAGCACATATTTTAACGAAGTATTACATGGGAAAAAAATCTGTAGAAGTTCATATAGATTCCAGTGGGTGTGGTGGGAGAGCTTCTTCCGAAAGATAAGACTGAGCCAGTCTCTCCTCATACACAGGAAAATGCTCTGCATCTCGGAAATCCCAGCAATGTAAACAGATAAAAATGTTTATACAGCATATATGTCTTATATATATGTGTGTGTGCGCATATATACACACACATATGCACACGTGCATAGCATCTCTTTAAAAAAATCTATGCCGATTCCTTTACAAAATAGCAAACAGTCCAGTTCCACACCAGGGAACGTGAGGATGTAAGTCTAGAAACACAAAATGGGAAAGGTGGGTCGCACGAAGAAACGCTCAGCTTGACGGTGGTCAGGGAAAGGCTAACGGGGAGCAGGCGCGCCCTGCCACTTTCCCACGTGACCTCTTACCGGAAGTGAAGGCGCAGGGCCAGTGTGAGGGCCGCTGAGCTGAGAGCGTTGCGTGAGAGGCGGAGAAGGTCGCAGCCTCACTGAGAAGTCCTCAGAGCAGCCCGGGGAAACGTTTTAAAGGCACGCACTGTTGAATACCGAGAGCGAGGGTACCACCCCACCAGGTGTCACACCTGGTTACGACTCCTAAAGCTATGATAAGCCAAAGAACCACAGTCCTTTCAAAGATACACTGTAGACCCCTGGAACATGACCTCCAGTTATTACCATGCACGAAAATAGCAGTGCCAGTGTGTAATGATTTATTTACAGGAATTTACTTCAACGTAGTTTATAGGACCAAAAAAACTCATTAGACGTTGATTTTCTCAAGCTGGCTGGTGTGGCTCGGTGGATTGGGTGCTGGCCTGTGAACCAAAGGGTCACCAGTTCAATTCCCAGTCAGGGCACATGCCTGGGTTACAGGCCAGGTCCCCAGTAGGGGTGTGTGAGAGGCATCCACACATTGATGTTTTCTCCTCCTTTCTTCCTCTGCTTTCCTCTCTAAGAAATAAAATAAATACAATCTTTTTAAAGAGTTGATTTTCTCAATATTTATGCAAACTATTAAATTATGTTTGGTCTATATATGTGTATTGATTGATCTTAAAAGTCTTATAGAAACTTCTATTATACAAAAAGTTGTGGTGAAATATAGTATTATTACCATTTCAAGAAAAAAAAAAAGAATTAAAGCACTCATCCAAGTATACAGGTTTTAAAATGAGTATTGCCCTGGCCAGGTAGCATTATCCTAGTACACCAAGTTTGGGGGTTCAGTTCCCAGTCAAGGCACTTACAAGAATCAACCAAAGAATGTTTAAATGAGTGGAACAACAAATTGATGTCTGTCTCTCTCTCCCCTACTCTTTCTCTCTGAAATCAATAAATAAAAGTCAAGTGAATACAGGAAAATTTATAGATGAATACACACAAAAAGTTCTTATTAATCATCTTGGGAGAAGGAAAGTGAGAGGAAAGAAAAGACAATTTACTCTTTCTATATTTTTGGTTTGAGTCATCACACATGGTGTGCGCTTTCTTAAAATAAGGCATTCGAAACGCAGGCAGCAGACACAGAAGGCACGCAGCCCCAAGCCGTGGGGGGGACTCGGGCTCTTGGGGTGTGCTTGGGGGTGGCCTGTGAACGGGGGAACTCATGGGGGAACGTGGCAGAAGACCCCGCCGGGGCAGCAGCCAGAGGCGAGGCCAGGGAGCACGCTGCCCGCCCCGGTGGGCTCCACCCGGATCAGTTAGAGGAGGCAGTGACATGAGGTTACGGAGGACGCCAGCAGGGTCCGGTGACAGAGAGAGAAAGCACTGTGAGCAGACGCCTCCTGACCACCCGACCACCCCTGTCCCGCAGGGACCAGAGGCCACCCTGGGCTGTGCGGAGCTGGGCGACACGTGACAGGCTCCCCAGGTCCATGCTGAACGGCAGCCCCAGTCTGGCTGCGCGACAGTGAGTGCTGGTGAGTCACACCAACCGTCTCCACGTGCTCCTCGAGGCCAGCAACGCGGACTCCCCTTCCCACCCCGCTTCCTTTCCTTGTGGTGGATCTGCCAAACGGGTCGATGGGTCAAAATTAATACTAGAACGACTCATCGTGCCCTCACGGAATACATGTCTTTACGCCTTTATTTCACATTTTTTGTCTTTATTTTCCCTGATTTATGGCTCCTCTTAATAATCAAGTTTATACATAGGTGCTTAATCTACTGGTAAGTAACATTTAGTTAATTATATATATTTATATATATACACAGTACAGCGGATTCTCAGAGAGCAAATCTTTCCACTTGCTGTGATGTTAAGAAAGTCACACTGAAGCATGTCACTGTCTCGATCCGTGTTGTCTACGTAGCGAACAGTACCGTCCGGCATCAGCCAGTGTGCTGGAAGGGCAGGATGCTCGCAGGAAACAGCAATCTCCCCCGGGATGCCTTTCGCCCGGGGTCTCACATACTGAGTGCTCGCTCAGCGGAGATGTCTGTGGCTGCGTTACCGCATTTGCTGGGGGAAACAACAGGCGTTCATAATGAACACGGAGAAGGCCTGTAAACCACCTCGCTTCAGAAGGAGGTCGTGCTGAGAACCAGCCACCGCAGAACGTGTCCCCTGACGCCGCACTCCCATCCGCAGGGGGCTTGTACGACCGGGAGCCGGGGAGACCCTGCCCAGCCCCTTAACCAGAATGGGTGGGCGGCTCCGATGGTGGGACCACAGCAGACACACGGGAGCAGGGAGCTGACGAACCGAGATTGACATGGCTGGCACAGAGGGCTTGCCTGGTAGACTCGGCTGCTCTACCTGCTACCGTGTAAGTTAACCACACAGCGTTGTCCTCCTTATACACACAGATCCACGTGCTCGTTAGGGCCGGGACTTCTGCTGCAGGGGAAGCCCTGGAAAACAGTGGGGCAACGTTCCTGCCGGGGGCGGGGGCGGGGGCGTGCACTACCACCTTCCCCTGGGAGCAGGAGGCGTAAGAACCAGGCTTCTCGGCTGTCAGGGACCTGGCCTAGGCCAGTCCAGCGGACCCGGTCCCGCTGCGAGTTACAACCAGTGGGCTCCAGGCAGCGTCCCAGGCACGGCCTTCCTGCGCAGGGACTGGGTGCCACGAACACCAGTTTCTCTCTGGCAGCCACCAGCCAGCTCGTCGGTCCCCCTCCCGGCACTGGGGTGGAAGACAGAGGGGCGGCATTTCCAGGATCCTTTCCAGATCAGGGCATCAGGGAACGCACCGCTGGGGACACGCTGCGTGCTGTCCGGCACCTACGGCTCTCGTGCTGCTGCTGCTGCTGCTGCGGAATCTCGCTCCTCCCCCCCTCGTGTGAGTCCCGTTCCTTTTCAGAAAGCCGGCAGCCATCTCTCAGTCACGTCTGACTGCGCGGGGCACCGATCCCGGAGCAAACCTCTGTAAGTCACCTCCGGCCGACAGCAAACACCCCTCCGATCGCCCACACCCGGTGCTCGGAGAATATGCCACTATTCACTTGTTACACAGAAGCCCACCTGTGCAGCGACGGCCAAGTGCCAGCTCGGACGTGGCCAGGCCCGTGTCCTCGGACGTGGGCGTCAGGCAGCGGCGAGCTCCCTGACCTTCGTGCGGCTGGGAACGCCAGACGGACGACAAGAGGTTGTCCACGAGGCAGTGACGGGGACATGCGGCAGTCACACCGTGGACTATGTTAAAGTATAAACATGGACATTGCATGGCGATTCTAAAGCCCGTTAATGTATTATATCATCTTACCTTTTCTTTGTGAGGATGCTTGGGATGGGTTTCAACATCTCATGGTTAGTGAGACAGTAATTCCAGTAACTCTTGGATGGTCTGTAGGGATGGGGGTCACGCACTGACTATCTCCAGCCCGTCAGCAGCCTCAGTCCTTGTGCGCACACGCTAGCTACTCTGCCCTAAGTCCTTATTCGTGCTATCCTGTCTGCTGGCACCTTCTTTTTTTTTAAACATTTCATTTATTTATTTTTAGAGAGGGAAGGGAGAGAGAGAGAGAGAG
The DNA here is from genome assembly GCF_004126475.2 of Phyllostomus discolor. Lineage (NCBI taxonomy): Eukaryota > Metazoa > Chordata > Mammalia > Chiroptera > Phyllostomidae > Phyllostomus > Phyllostomus discolor. The sequence continues at coordinate 205,891,121 of NC_040906.2, forward strand.
AGAGAGAGAGGGAGAGAGAGAGAGAGATACATCAATGTGCGGTTGCTGGGGGTCATGGCCTGCAACCCAGGCATGTGCCCTGCCTGGGAATCGAACCTGCGACACTTTGGTTCGCAGCCTGCGCTCAATCCACTGAGCTACGCCAGCCAGGGCTGCTGGCACTTTCTTCGTGAGCAATCCTAACTGGCGTGAAGACATGTTTTGCTAAATATTTTGTAACCCCTTTCATGAAATGTGCGTTAGCGATGCCTGTATGTGCATTAGTGACACCCAGGAAACACCACATACACCCGACCACGAATAAACGTTTGCACACGGTGCCGCATTCCCGGTCTGTCTGCCGGTCGAGCGGAGACCACGCGGTGGGGGCCTGGCGCACGGTGCCGGGCTGCCCGGGGCCCACGCCGGTCTCCCCGGTCACAGCCTTGTGCTCTGGAGCCGGGTCTCCTAGGTCCCCCCCTGCTGGGACTGCAGCACTTAACACACAGTTACTCTCACATTAAACGGGAGGAAATTTAAATGAATTTTCTAGACTCCACAGAGTCTCCAGACAATAAGATAGTGCCTGAGAAATCCTACCGCTTTATAAATATTTGCAGTGTGAAGTTGTCGCAGGGTCCATTTCCAGCCGATCCCCCCGCAACCCCCCAACAAAATGCCTCCACAGGAGCGGGATCTTCAGGGAAATCAGTCTGTGGATGTAAGTGATTTATGGTGTCAGTTCATGTTTCCAGAGAAGGCTCGTGTGGATTGAGTGTGTGTGCGTTTGGTAATTTCCGCCACAACACCATGATCATATCTGGGCCCTTTGAGGACGGAAACCATTCCATTTTATTTTGAGCTCTTGACACACAAATGTGTCTGATGAGCAGCGAGCAGATTCCCAGGAGACTCAGGGGCGGGGGAGAGCGGGTCCCAGCACCCTCGGCACAGAGTGGCCCACAGCCTGCCCCTCTGCCCCCGTCCGCAGCACAGCCGCGTGGGCGTCCAGGACTCGGCCAACGAAAACAAGGTCAGCAAGGGCCTACGGACAGCCCCGCCAGCGTGGGTGTGAAGTGGACAAATAACTGGGGGCAGGGGCGGTGCCTCTGCATTGACATCGGGATGCGAAGCCACTTGTGCCCACCGAACTGCAGTGGCGACGGCGGGCATGAGCGTGTTTTAGAAACAGATCTCAGCTTTGCCTGAAAAGCAATGTTGCTCTCAGCTGTTGCTCTTTTTTTTTTTTTTTAAGACTTTATTTATTTATTTTCAGAGAGGGAAAGGAGGGAGAGAGAGAGAGAGAGAGAAACATCAATGTGCGGTTGCTGGGGGTCATGGTCTGCAACCCAGGCATGTGCCCTGGCTGGGAATCGAACCTGCGACACTTTGGTTCGCAGCCCGCGCTCAATCCACTGAGCTACGCCAGCCAGGGCAAAGCCGTTGCTCTTTTTTAAACACGGGGCTCTGCCTGTCAGGAGGCGTCATCGGTCCGAGTGCAACGCGGTGGTCGTGTGCCAGCGACACGAAGGAGAAAGTGGAAGTTGACCTGTCTTACGTGAAAAGGACGTGAGGTTCATTCTTACAGGCTAACAATTTAGAGGAAATATTCTATCATCATCATCATCGATCACAAGCATCATAGCACACACATTTTAGGCAAGAAATCAAAGCTATTAGACACCCCAAACCTCACCATCATGGAGAGTAGTTTTTTGGCATGACGCATGTCCCTGGAGTGAGGGAGAGGAGGTGTTCTGAGAATACATTTCAAACTAAAAACTGATAACGAAAGACCGTGCTTCATGGGCAAGAGTTTCTTGGCCTCCAGGAAGTCTGAAATGAATCGGGACCACACAAACCTTTGGCAGAGTCATCAGTTAAGTCTTATGGCAGAGCTGAGCAAGGAATAAATCAACAAAACATTAGTAATCCATCTGCGCATCGCACAGATTTTGGCAGACAACACTATTATCTTAATGCTATGATGGTGGGAGGGGAAGTGAGTAAGAAAAATGGCTCCACGTCTCCCAGAGGCCGGCACATGGCTCCAAATCAATTTAAATTTATAGCTATCCTGGGTTATCTGTAATAACCTCATTTCACAAACACTAAACTTTGAATACCTTTTTAAAAAAACCAGAATCGATACACATCCAGGCCACCAGGTGCCCTGCTTACATGCTATCCTGCCCCTGCCAGAGCCGAACGGAAGGAACCCTCCCATAAACAAGCCAAGTCTGAGAGTTAGAGCTGTCGATATATCTTCAGATGTCACTCGGGGAGTATTTATATGAATCCTCACACTTCAGCGAGACACTATAAAAAGTGAAGTTCAACTGAGAAAATGACCAAGGGAAACGAGGCATAAGTAAATTGTCTAAGGCTAAAGCACCGAGGGTTTTTTTTTGGCAATTTTCAGGGAGGAGGACAAGAGAACTACCGAGGTCTCCGTGAAAATCCCTGTAAATTCCAGGGGCTGGCAACGAGTTGAGAGACAAGAGACAGAGGCATGTACCTGCGTCAGAGAGTTTCGCACAAGGGGGTGGCCCAGCAGAAACGTGAGCTTGGATGCTGTGTGTCTGCTGCTATGGTCCACTCGGGGCCTCCTCCTCCCTCTCCACGTGCTGCTTTCCGCCCCGGGAGGCTGACCTGCCTGGCTCCGTTGGGCCTCTGGTTGCTTCTGCTCCACGGGAAACACCAGGAGAAAAGGGAGTAAGGGCTGGGTGGGTCTATTCCTCGGGCTTCACAAAGCGTAAGAGCCACGGCCGAGAACTGAGCAAGGCAGCCACGCACACCACACTCAGGGTGAGTTTTATGCGATTGCCTCCCATCGAATGGGAGCGGAAGCTGAAACGGGAGCCCCAGAGGGAAGCTGGAGTGAGCAGGGCCACCACGGTCACACTCAGTAGCTTCCGTCCGTCCTCCGTGCCCTGGAAATGCAACACCGAAGGGAATGCGTCCCGGTTCAGAATAAAAGAAAACAGGCAATAGGAACAGAAAAATGAATTCAGAGAGTATGTCGCTGGAAGAAAAGGTACCGTGGCCCTCCCTCCCTGGAATAACAGCGTTGGCTTTATAAACAAACGTCATCTGCCTGGCCGGACAGCGCCCGAAGGACACTGTGTCAGCACAGGTGAAGGGCTGACCGCACACAGCAGGGAAGGGCTGGCTACACCTTCGAGAATCAGGGGACACCCTCGACGTAGCTCTCACAGTCCATGAATGGAACACGCTGTGCAAGGAAGATCATAAAGAGGAGACATGCTATCATGCCGAGAGTCAGACCTGGGGCCGCATGGACACTGGGAAGTGCCTGGCTGGCGTAGCTCAGTGGATTGAGAGCGGGCTGCGAACCACAGCATCGCAGGTTTGATTCCCAGTCAGGGCACATGCCTGGGTTGCAGGCCACGGCCCCCAGCAACCGCACATTGATGTTTCTCTCTCTCTTTCTCCCTCCCTTCCCTCTCTAAAAATAAATAAATAAAATCTTAAAAAAAAAAAGAAACTGGGAAGTAGAAAGTTCGCCCCCAGGACACTGTGAAGGCATGAGCGCATTTCATACGCAGGGGAGAAAAACTTCATTCTGCACACACACACACAAAACTTCAGACGAAGGAAAGTAAAACTTGACCATCGGCACTGCTGTCTTTCAATAACTGAAGGCGGAAAAGGCGGGAAAAGGGGCAATGTCACGAGGAGGAGAAGCTGAATACGGAACGCAGACTTGGTGAGTTTTTTTTTCCTACTGACCTCTGTAACACACCCTGGAGATAAAAATCGATCTTCACGGGCCCAGCGGGCGTGCGAGTGAAGTGAAAGTCCCCTAGCTTACGGCACCGTGTGTCTGTACACTGCGGTCAATCCAGCTCTTGGGGTGACTCATCACGTCACACCAGACAGTCGCTAGTGGAGCCCCTGGTTGTTAATCTTTAAAACGAGGGGGAGGACATGTGCCACGTGGGGTTTCTGTTGGAAGTAAGCGTGATCATGCATGAAGGATATGTGTCCCAGTGAGTTGCTATCTGTCGCTGTCACGTCACGAACATTGGGAGAAAACATGGCTCGGACCAAACGACAGAAAGTCAGCCTTCAGCGTGAAACTGGGAGTTTTAACCATTGAAGCTGTAGTTAGTTCGATGCTCCAGGAGAGGTGAGTCCGCTAAGTGCGGCCCTAACGATGCCCGTGAGGGTTGTGCACCGGAAACCGTTTTCGTCAGCAGAGGCTCGGCGGCGCTGGCTTTGGTGTCTAATTAATTTGATGTTTTCGCCATCACGTTAAAGCATCCCTTTGAGAAAATCAGGCCTGTCCTATTCCGAAACTGCCTGTCACAGCAAGACTCGGGGCTTTTACTTTTCGTAGTTAACCTTTGGCTTCCTCTTTTTTTTTTCCCTCCTGTAAGACAAGTGGTGTTCTCTCAAAATAAACCGATCACCGCGCGGACAGAGACAGAACCAGAGAGCTGCGCCCCGCAGAAGGGGAGGCCCCTGGCAGGGAGCGTGGGCCGCACAGGAAAGGACAGGGCGGTGCTCAGCCGGAGCCCCCAGGGCCGCCAGGGGGCGGGGCGGGGCGGGAACCCTAGGCGCAGGGCTCCGGAGCCAGCGGGAGGCCGGGGCACCGGCGCAAATACAGGGTCCGGCAGAAGCAAGGCCTGCTTGAGTGGGGTTGCTAGGGTAACAATCCGGCCGTACCGATAGCTTATAGTTTTAATGTGAACACGTCACCTAAAATGCCAAGTGGTGTGCTTGAGTGTGACATTGTCATGCTATAGAATAACACGCTTACGATTTCGTAATGAAACGGGGGCGTTATTTGTGCCACTGTATTTTCTTCTTTGGAAATGTGGTTAAAGGAAGGTCTTTGACACGAGCAACGATGAAAGCCATTTCTGAATGAGTGGAAGAGTCTAAATTATACATTGCCCTAAGACAAAAGCATTTGGATAATTCGCAACCCTGTGTGGTCGCACAAAGCCAGGTCCCACGACACGGACCGCCGTCCCTGGGGCCTGCTTTAGAAAAGGGGCGTGAGTGATCCGCGGCTGTCGACAGGACGGACAATTGTGGTAAATAAACGGAACGTTCCCACGTGGTTTGTAAGTCTAATCGGCCGCTCGTCATTGTCTTCAGGAGCCCCTGCGTACTTAGGGTTGCCCCCAAGAGCACAGGAGTGATCTTGAACGTAGCTCCACGCCATTGGATACATCCAAAACAAGCGGGTTCTCCGGCAGGGAGGCTGCTGCTTGAAGACCTCGCCAACACCGTCTGAAACTCGAGGTGGAACAGAACATCTGACGCGCTCCCTGCGGCGAGGCACCTGTCTTTCCATCGTTACTTCCCCATCCCTCGGCCTCGACGCCCTGCCTGAACCACCTGCCAGTCTTCGACATTCATACCGCCACCTGGAAACATCGCGTGCTCCTCTGCAAAGAGTTACACGCTTCCGTCTGCCCACTCGGGTGACCGACCACGCTCGGTTTATTCTTTAGGTCATGCAACACATCAGGGTGAGCCACTAAGATGATCTCCCTGCTACAGGACCATAATCCCTAGGGCTGAATTTTTATCCCTGCATTTATATTTTATAGAAAAAAATGAGCTCCTTGAAGAGAGACACGCGGATTCATCACCTAAGCTCGGACTGTTGCCTTCGCCCGGCTCTGTTCTCCGCCCTTGGGGTCCGCTAGGATTCTGCTTTCAAGAAACAAATGACAAAGTGCTCCGGCTGTTCTCGCGCTGTTAGAAGCCCAAGGCCCGTGGAAGGCGTGGGCTAAGGAGCTGCCCGAGGACTTGGGTGAGCACTGAAGGGCTTCCGGCTCATGCGTGCCTCGCAGCCCCCCCAAAGCACTGGGGCCCGGACTGAAAGGCGCAGTTCACAGCCGGCGGTGCGGGGCACACGCAGCTGAGACGCAGCACTCCAGCGACTCCCCCGGAACGTGCGGGCTCACTGCGCCGCTGTGGGATTCATCCGCTGGGCAGGGACGGGCCTGAGCCGCGGCGCCCCCTGCCCCTCGGAGCCGCTGGGATCTGGTGCGCCCAGGGACGCCGAGCGAGCGCCGCAGTCCGCAGCAAGACCCTCATCTCGGGCTCCTCGTGGGCTAGAAGGTGCACTCGCAGCCACTCAGAGGCGCTGTCCGCTTCGGTTCCGTGTCAGCGGCCCTGCCAGTGCGTTCGCGTTCGCAGCGCGCTCCAGGGAGAGCGGCGCGGGGAGGGACGGTCTCCCTGCAGGGGGCGGAAGCGCATCCCGCAGCGGGTCTTGGGAGCAGGGACGGAGCTCATGTGGTTGGTCTTGTGACAACCCGTACACTAGATACTACTCCAAACCCTTTCCTTAGAGACGCAGAAAGTGAAACCCTGCAATGGACTGTTTTACACCCCCAGCCGAGGCGGTTAGAGAGCTGGACTAATCCTGTTCTTCCTACCCGCTTCGGGCCCTCCTTCCGAGCCTCGAACAAGGCCCCACTCGCGGCGCCTGTCCCCGGCACTTGGGGTTCAAGATGTTTAGTACATTCTTTGCATGTCAGAAAGGTCAGTGTGCTTTATAGGTTCCACGTTCCATGCGGATTCACTATAAGATCCCCACGTTTTGGGATCATACAGGGAGGGGAAAAAGGCTTACAGTGTTGCCATGGAGAAAGTCACGTTCTGGTTGTGCAAGAGCCGGGTATCATTGTTACAGTAACTGTGCTCCGCAGATTCACAACTGTGAACCTGCTTTTGCCCACCCCGTTTTGTGGGAATGGGATCTAATTATTGCATCAATTCTGACATGTTCCGATGTTTATAACCACAAAACATCCTACGCTGAAGGTTTGAAACATCCCAGAAAGTAATAATTTCTAAGGTCCCCCCCCCCCCCCCCGTTGTTTATCCTGCTGGAAAACTGTTCTCATTTCCACTTATTTTCAGTTCCTTCCTGCGGGCACGACAGCCCTCTGCACGCTCGTGTCTGTGAAACGGTCCTTGGGCGGACGCAGAAGAAATAGCGGCACTTCCCACGGTGCTGGAGACCCAGGAAAGAGAAATGCGGCAATTTCTTGGAGAGCCAGTCCCTGTCCCTGCCTCTGCGAAGCCTTCCTGACCTCGGGCAAACGTAGTCGTTCCCAGTTCGGGGTTTCCCGTCGATGCTGCCGGCTCTGCACATTGTTATTATGCTCTTTAATATCTTTTTTTTACAAGTCTGTCTTTCTTCCCAGACAGCAGCCAGCGGAGAGAGGGCAATGTGGCGTGCTTCCGTCTGTTCCCAGACCTCAGCACAGTTCCTGATGTGGACTAGGTAGGTGCTTCCTATGGGACCCTGGGGAGGGGGGAAGGGAGGGGGGGCGGGAGGGAGGGAGGAAGTTCGGAAAACACGCAGGACAGGAGGGAGGAAGAGGCTAATTACCTCAACTTGCTGTGTGATTCGATGCAGACTAAATGCTCCGATACAGGCCAATACATGTGTGTATCATGTCCCATTTTGCCGCGGTTAACTGACAAAGTCCCCTCACGCACGGAATGTCATGAGAGCAATTGATAAACTATTAATTGGTAATAAAAACAGCCACCCACGACTGAGGAAGTGCCTGAGATGCGTCAGGTGCTGTTAGTTGCTTTGCCTGTACATCACCTAATAAAATGCTAAAAACAAACAAACAAGAAAACCCTGACAGCAGGGAGTGGCACTGTTCTCTGCGTGAACAGGGAGGGACGGAGCCAGGGTTCAAGGTCCCACAGGGAGCAGCGCCTGGAGGGTCACTGTCACCTCGCTCTCTCCTGCTCTGCTCTGCTCCCTTACTGACTTGATCCAAAACATATAAAAAAATAAAAACAAGCAGAGTTCTTATAAATTATTAATTTCTTCTTGCTCACAGGCATTTCTGGAAAGTTCCATTTGCTTAAGAAAATTACATAATACTCGAAAGAGGGTCAGAAGAATACATTAATTGGCCTTAGAAGAACAAATAATTATAAAGAATACTGAAGTACTAATCTCATTAATACTTAACTTTCCTAAAAGTAATGTTTTAAGTCAAATAGAAATAATATTTTTTTAAAAAAACCTTTATAACACAAATGATAACGCCATCCAAATTGAAACCTACTGCCTGTCTATAGTTCAGAGAATGGTAGTTTTCCACCTCACTTTCCCCTGAATTCTACTCTGTCAGGTGAGGAAAGTGAGCGCCCAGCACAGGATGGTCAACTTTTAGGGGATTACACGTTAGTGGCTTGAAATTGCTGGTCGAGCAGGAACACTAGGCGATAGCTTGCATGAGGTATGTAATCAACTGCTAAAGAATTCATCTGGGGGAGTTAGTTTTTCGAGACACAGTTCCGAAACGAAGACATGAGCTATAACTTGCTGCGATGTAATTAATACTTACATTACATTCTCTCTTGACAATATTTCTCTGGGATGATATGATTAACTCACGTATTAAAATAAGTGCATGAAATTTCTTTCCAAGCTTCATAAGGTTTCTAGATCACATGAAAAGATTAATCTGTTTCAATACTAAAGAAACATGCGACAATGATTTGGAGAACCTATACTAGCAGGTATTAAACGCATTAGAATGTGTTTTAGGTTAGAGTAATCCCAACACTGTGGCTTTGGAGGGGAATCAGTGGATGAATGCAGCAGGACAGACTCAGAAATACGACACCAAAGTTAATATAATATAAAGAGGTGATTTATTTCAAATAAGTGGGGAGACGTGTTCTATTCAATAAATGATGCAGAAAAAGTAATTTATACATTTTTGTTGGTGGAATATGTAAAATTAGATTCATATAAAATACTTCATGCTAAAATAACTTATGGATCAAATATTTTAGAAGATAAAACCATAAAAAATACTAGAAAATATTTGGAGTAAAGAGCTTTAACGGCCTTGGTTGGTGTGGCTCAGTGGACTGAGTGCCAGCCCACGAACCAAAGGGTCACTGGTTTGATTCCCAGTCAGAGCACATGCCTGGGTTGTGGGCTGGTTTCTCAGTAGGGGGTGCACAAGAGGCAACCACACATTGATGTTTTTCTCCCTCTCTTTCCTTCTCTAAAAATAAATAAAATCTTTAAAATAAAAAGGATCTACAATGATCTTAAGTACTAAGAAAACAGTGCCAATAAGAATGATTTCAAAGGTATAATCCTATAAAGAGAACAGCACGTTAACGCCATCAGAATGTACAGAGGAAATAGCTCTAAAACACCATAGAAGACTTTCCAATTAAAGTACTTACTGGTGAGACTCTTTGCAACATCTACAACACACAAAGGGTTACTATAGGAAATGTTTATAAGTGTAATTATAAGAAAATGGTTGTAGTAATGAGCAATAAATAATAAAAACATACTCAGGCATCCTTGTAATGGGAGAAAGGCGATTTAACACGAGATGCTATGTTCCACCCGGGTAACCGGCAGAGATGCAAAATAAAGAAAGCAAAGCACCGAATTTGAAACGATGTGAAGCAGCCCCCCTCCTCCTGCCGTTGTAGGGAGAGCCCCCACTTGGTGCAAACATTCTGGAGGACCTTTTGCAACGAGGTGTCAGAATACTGCACATGTAATATCCCTTCTCACAGCACCTGCTCTTCTAAAACTGCATTTGAAACTGAACATAAGGAGGGACACAGATGCGCTGCTTTTGCAGTAAAACGCAGAGTAGCTTATCAGTTAGGAGCTACAGCAGAGTCAACAGTATCCATCACCAGAAATGACCATGTAGACCCTTGCCTGTGGATACAGAAAACGAGCACAATACGCGGCGTCAAAGATACAAGTTACAAAGTAACATGAGATGCGACTGCATTGACATGCGTGTGTGCGCGCTCACGTGAGCACACACACGTGATCCTGGAAACCAGTCTAGAAGACTGTTAACAGTGACCTTCTCCAGGTGCTTTGAGTAAACATGCCTTACCCTTTCCTTTATGTGAAGGTCTGTTGGCTAATGTTTTACAGCCAACATTATGTTCTTATAATCAGAAAAAGCGACATATATTTTAAAAACAATGAATGAAAATGAGTTACCGTAACTTTAAATTGGACTTCTAGCACGACATTTGAAAGTGTGAGGCATTATGGTAATAATCGTATCGCCACATGGTTTCAGAAAAATAAAAATCAATGACAACACTTTTTCTAAGTCATTATAACTTATTTTTTCCCCTCTTCAGATCAGCTGGTCCAGAATTTTATCTCTGCCACAATCGTGTATTATGTAAAATGCAAATTGAGTACATTTTTATTTAAGGAACTACAGATGTTACATTTTGTTACAATGCTATTGTCAGAGCAACTGTGATCCGTTTGAATACTTCCTGTTATTTGTAGCAAAGGCAATCAGCTGCACAGGCATTATGTTTAATTAACCCAATCCTGGTGGGAAAGTTGGAGTAAAGCTAGCAAACTGAGCTCAGATCGGATCTAGAAACAGCCAACACGCCCTAAGAACAACTACGGTGGCAGTAAGTACTGTTTATGGACTGCTTACCAGGACAGGCTCTGAGGTAAGTACTTTCTACCCTTTATCAGACTTTATCTTTCCAATGCTTGAAGGTCAAGGGCACCGATACACCCATTTTGTGAGTAAGGAAACTGACAGGGTGCGCACATTCTGGCCAAGGCCACCAGCCTGCATGTGTCAGAAGATGAATTCAGCCCCAGCTTCCGGGACCCCACTGCCCACGCCCCTGTCTGCCGGGCTACGTGCTAGGTTCAGCCCTTGCAACAGGCCGACTGCTGTTCGAAGCAAGCCATCGGTGGCGTCCGTGGTAAGTGTGTTGTTGACGGCGGCTCGAGAAACACGGGCGCAAATCTAAGAGCCCAGGGGGTAGCCTCCGGGGACACGACAGGGTTAAATCGGATAGACTGACAGCGGCCTTTTAATGCCCCCGGCAGGACAGTGCCATTTGGCACCACTGGGAGTATTAACTGGGGAGGTGGGCTGGAGAGTCCTTGGTCCTGTTTATCGGCTGGCGTCCCAGGTGAAGACAGACACACTTCAGACCACCTCTCTCAGGTCTGTATGCTTCTACTCCGATGCTTCTTCATCGTGTTGTCGTCTGGTTTTTCATGCGAAGCCCCTCCCACAGAATGATGACGCAGAGCCATGCACACATGCCCGTGTGTCCAAGGGCGGGCGGTCTCTGTGTAATGACGTGGTCGTGCAGGACACCGCCCGGTCAAGAGTGCCCTGGTTATTGACTGTCGTGCCACGAGCCACCCTACATGTTAGAGGCTTATTTATTTACAATGTGTTACTCATGAATCTGCATTTCAGGCACACGTTTGTGGAGCCTGAAATCTCTGTTCCCTCGGCCACGGCTGGGGAGGAGGCTCAGCGGCTGAGCGCTGGACTGGCCTGGTGGCCCCCTGGTCATTGTCATACAAACGCCGTGGATGATGGGCAGGCCGACCTGTTCAGGGCGCAGAGCACCTGGGTTCCTGAGCCACCTCTCTCTATGTCTTCGTGGTGTTTCCGTAGGGCCCCACACCCTGGTGGCTTTAGGGAACCCAGACATCTTCCACGGGGGCTGAAGGCTCCCAGCAGAGAAAGCCAGATGGACTCTACTTGGCCTTCTGTGACCCGGCCTCAGCAGGGACACAGAATCCCTGACCTGTTCTCTCCTCTGAAGACACAAGTCACGACCCGAGCCAGGGAGCAAGCGGAGGAAAGTGAGAACCCAGCTTTGAGGGGAGCAGAGCCGGAGGATGTGCAGACACCTTTAGAATAACCACGCAAGGATGCACAGGCTGTGAATCTCGGTCAAGGTCAAGACAGGTGGGGGCTGTCCAAGAAGAGGCGGTGGGGAAGGGAGAGGAGCAGAAGGAAGAACGGAAGCAAATCGGAGAGGGCAGACACGGGGGACGTCGGGCGCTCGGAGGTGTCCCGGAGAACGGAAGAAGGAACTACTATCACGGTTCGGTGTCTGGGTGTCGGTTAGCCCGTGAACTGGACCCTTCAGGATGGGAGCTGCTATGATGTAGTTCCTAGACCCGCACATTCTTCCCGCCAGACCCCCCGTGCGCTCTCACGAGCGGGGGGCTTTCTTGTCAGGGGGCCTGTGAGCCACTAAGCGACACCTGACCGAGAGAGCAACGGTTCCTACTTCTCCCGCCAACTCTAATGAATTCCGCTCCTCCATCACCCCTGCCTCACTCATGCTCTTCCTCCCAGTTCTATTCCAGAGATCGGCTGTCGCCATTATGAAGGGTTTGGGTTGCTATGATCATTTATTGTCGTTTTTCATTTTCATTTTCTTTTCTTTTTTTGGAGGGCCACAGTGGAAATCTCAGACAGTCCTTAGGAGGTACTCCAGTTGCGAGGGTTGAAAAGGAAATGTGGAAAACTCAAGACTAAATCCTCGTTCTCAGTATCATGTTATTCTGTGATTTCTTTCTTTTTTTAAAAAAGCATGCTGCCCTGGCTGGCGTAGCTCAGTGGATTGAGCGCGGGCTGCGAACCACAGTGTCACAGGTTCGATTCCCAGTCAGGGCACATGCCTGGGTTGCAGGCCATGACCCCCAGCAACTGCACATTGATGTTTCTCTCTCTCTCTCTGTATCTCCTTCCCTTCCCTTGCTGAAAATAAATAAATAAAATCTTTAAAAGAAAAAGCATGCTGTAAACGGTGCATCAGCACCGGCCTTATGTGAATGAATGCCAGCTAGTAGCAGCAACCACGAACTTGTGGTGTCCAGATGCGTCCTCCGGTCTGTCCCATCTTGCCCTGAGCGGCTCTCTCGGGGTCTTATGGCTGTAGCGTCCATCTAGTCCCGTGCCCGTGGCTGATGGGCCCTCTTGGACAGCGGCCACTCCTTGATCACAGGGTGGCTGGCCCTGTGGACGCCCCAGGAGCAAACAGAAGCCACCCCCAAGGGTCCCCTCTAATCAAGCGCACTTCTGTGTTTGCACTGTGCGGGGGGGGGGGGGGGGTCCTGTTCCCCGGGAGCCCGGTTCCGTAACGGTGGACCTGCAGTCCTGGGTCGCGTGGGTTTGCCTTCCCGCACATCGGACGAGATCAGCGTCTCATCTCTCGAGGGCGTGACTGGACCTGAGTGGTGAGCGTGTTTAAAGGATTTCATCGTTCAGACGAGAAAATGTCCAAGTTTAAATGCATGCCCTGTAATAATAATACTCTTCACTATTAAATATTAAATCAGAACCAGTGCTCTAATGGGCCTTTATATATTAGACACTGTGCTAAGTGATATGAGTTTTAACTGCTCAAGATAAGTCACTGAAGACATTTATAATTCTTGTGAAAATCAGCGTAAATTTTAATGAAATGTCTGATGCACATGGAGAAATGGTTCTTTTTTTTTAATTAAAATAGCCCCTCTTTATAAGGCAGGTAAGGAATGAATAAACTAAATAACTCTAAGGAAAAGTGATAATTCTGGGAGCCAAGAAAATACAACAGCCCCCCCCCCCCATCAGCACTTTTGCTTTCAGGAGTTTCAGAGGTCTGAACTGAGGTCAACCGTAGTCTGAGAATATCACACGGACAATCCCACAAATAAACAATTCTCGAGCTGTAAATCATGGGCCGTTCTGAGTAGCATGCCGGACTCTCCCCCCTTTCTGTTCCGTGCCCCCGGAGGGGGTCACCCCTGGTCCCGAGTCCCCCCCACACTGTCCCCGCTCCCCGCCGGGCCGGCACTCGGTAGCTCGCCTAGGTTGTCAGATAACTGTCCCCGCATCGCAGTGGTGTCCAAGCCACCCTTATTCTACTCCATGACGGGCCCAATCGTGGGAGTGCTGATGAGACGCGCCAAGGAGAAGCGTGGAGCGCTTCCTTCCCGTGAAAAGGCGCAAGTTCTCAACTTAATGAGGAAAGCAAAAACAAAATCCCACGCTGAGTTGCAGGGATCCGTGTAAGGAAAGCATCTTCTCTCTGTGAAGCTGTGAATGAGGAGACGCTGAGGAGGGCGAGTACAGTACGATAAGGGCTTCTGAGAGGGAGTGAGACCGCCTTTACACGACGTCTGCTACAGTGTATCGTTACACGTGTTCTACTTAATTACTAGGGGTCGTCGTCCATCTCTTCCTCCTGGGCCTCACTTGGACATTACACTTCATTGTGGGCATGTGTATGTATGGGGAAAAGCATAGTCCATGCAGGATTCGGTACCACCTGTGGTTTCTGGCATCTGCTGGGGGTCTCAGGGCAAAGCCCGGGAGATAAGAGGGGAACACTGTGTAGTCATTTCCAAACGAGATGCGAAAATCTGCAGGTATTTTCCACTGTGTACCCCAGAGGTGGAATCCCGCCGGAACGCCTTCCGTTTCAGAAACCCAGGAAGCCTGGAGTCCTGCCTGCTCCCCAGCACTGGGTGACGCTGCGGAGTGATGCGGAGTGATTCAGAGTGACACAGGGCTCTACTTCACGAATGGAGGGCGGGGCAGGATAGGAGCTGGCCCACCCGAGGTGGACAGGGGAGGAAGCCACAGCCCCTGACTCAGCCAGCTCCCCGCGGACCAGACCTCCCGGTAGATAGTTCCAGCAGGTCCACTCACCCCCGGGAGGGCTGGATTCGCAGACGGGCTCCGATCTTACCGCACGTAGCAACCCCTTTTCTTGCTCCACTCGGACCCTCAGGTTTCCCTGGAAGGCTGACCTGGAGGGAGTGGTGGGAAGAGGAGGGAGGGACATCGTCCCCTCCGGTCAGCCACCTCTGGGGATGACAGACCAGGAGCTGGGGATGAAGACGGGATTCCCGTCAACCACTGACAGCCCCACCCCAAGGACCCACTGGAGGAAAGGGAACCGGCGACACGGAAGGCGGCCACGCGGCTGCCCCGAACGGTCCGATAAATGCGGGGAGCTGTGCTGCCTCTCACCGGCTCTCAGCCGCCGTCTCCTCCGTGTGTCTGTGTCCAGTTCTCATTCACCTTCTTTTACGTGCTGCCAGGGAGTCAAGGACAGTAAAGGAAAGTGCATGAAAATAATCTGTTCTTGTTCCTCTCGGGATTTCCTTCTTCTTTGGTCCTATGCTAACCACCTCAGCTGCAGTCTCAGCATCAGAATACCCAAACTTCGACGTGTGGAGATCGAGCCTCTTACTGTTCGTAATCTCGGCAGGAAAACCCACGGAGGAAGTGGTAAGAAACAGGTGAAAAGGGGAGCTGCCTCGTGTCCTCGGGTGCTGCCACGTTCCAGATGCTTCCCCGAGGGCCCCTGCGACCTGCCGGTGTGGCCGCCCACCCCTCCCCCAGGAGCTGGGGCTCAGCCTGCCCATCGGAGCTCTGGCTGCCTTGCCCAGGGAAGGGCGCCCCAGCCTTCCGGCCCCAGGCAGTCGCCCTGTTTCCTGCTCTCCTAACCTGCCCGTTTCCCGTCTGTCTTCCTTTGGGCCAAGTCCAAGGCCACTGGGGCTGGGGGGAGCTCCGTGGCAGGGAGAAGGTGGTGAGTAGTGATTCATGGCGGGCACGAGTCTTGATTACTTTTTCCCCTTTATTCCTGCCATTTCCTCCAGCTCAGAAAGCACCCCCAGCCTTGCCTGCATCCCCACCTGCGGAAGACCTGCCACCCATCCCTCAGGCCCTACCTCCTCCAAGAAGCCTTCCTTCCTGAATCACCTTCGCTGAGACAATTCCCTTCTTGGAATTCCCACAAGCTCCTTCTGTGCTTGTCTCCGGGCGTTTGTAACGGGCTGCTTTGTCTTATTCCCCCTACCTTGTTCACGGAGCAAAGACCTTTTACAGCCAGTCCTTCACATCCGTCTTCACGAACACTCAGGGCACGGCCGATCATCACCTGTCTACACGTCTGATCCCTCCCTGAAATTTCCCCAACCGTGAGGGGGCCCCACAGCGAGTGTCCCCTTGTCCCTCCCCAGGGCCTGGCACAGGAGACATGCACAGTGACCCCCGTGCCTGTGCCTTGGAGCCCAACTCAAGGTCGTGCCCATGAACTGCTCTCTCCCCAGCCAGGTTCCTGGCTCCTGATGGCCAGTCCTCATCTTCGGCCCGGCGCACAGCCCAACGAACAGATGCCTCTTATGGGAGTAACTGTGTTTCTTCCCGTGGAAACACAGAGGTTTTGAAAATCATAGTTTGCTTTCCCACCCTTAAACGTAAGAGTCTTCTCTTCTCATAAAAACACTGACAGACAGTGACCGTCTCTGAGCTCATCTTCCTGAGATCTGAAGGGGTGATATTACCCTCTCCAGGAAGCTCACATCCGAGGATCCCAAACTCTGTTTTTTTCCCCCCAAGAAACCTCCAAGGAAGTAAATGTTTCACCACATGCGGGGCAGCAGCACATGAAATTCCTCTCATTTTTTTAAAATTTTATTCTCCGTATGTTTCTATTTTCCACTCAAGTTTGGTAAACTGGCTTTAAGTATGTTTTGCAGCCTAGCTTTTTTTAAAGATTTTTTAAAAGATTTTATTTATTTTTATTTTTAGAGAGGGAAGGGAGGGAGAAAGAGGGAGAGAGAGAAACATCCATGTGCGGTTGCTGGGGGCCGTGGCCTGCAACCCAGGCATGTGCCCTGACTGGGAATCGAACCTGCGATGCTTTAGTTCACAGCCCACACTCAATCCATGGAGCTACGCCAGCCAGGGCTTGCAGCCTAGCTCTTAAACACAAAACTTGATCATGGCCCTTGACAACTTTGGGGGTGCAGTTTGTCCCGAAAAAAGACACAGCGGCGTCTTCACAAAGGGGTGTGGGCTCCCCAGAGCCATGTGTCACCCGCTTGAAGGAGCAGAGAGCTATTTCCTGGCCGAGACGCCGGCCGCACTCCCTTGCCCCATTGCTCTCGACTCTTCCTTCCGTTCTTCTCACTCCATCAGCCCCCGCGTACTGGCTCGGCGGCCATCACCGAGTGACTGCTGGCCCCTAATCCCCGCTGTTCCCGTTCAGCCTGACCTGCCGTCCCCAGGGACACGCTCCGTGATGTTTGCAGCTGCGGTTAATCTCCCTCTGCCCCAGCTCTCAGAGTTTCACTTATCAATCTCTTCGAAATCATCTTTGCACCCTATTGCTATCTTTTCTGGTAGCTTGATAGACCCTCTCCCCTCGCCTGAGACCTAGGGGTCTGGAAGCACATCTTCTCCCGATTAATCGTGATAAATCCCTTTGTTGTCCACACCCGAATACAACCCCCCCCTCCCCAATGGACAAATCTGGCTTTGGAATCACTCGATGGAAAGACAAAAGATTAAGAGGTAACTCTGGAAGCCTCTGGGAATAACAAATAGGTTTAAAATCGCTAGCATCACCCTGGCTGGCGTAGCTCACTGGATTGAGTGTGAGCTGCAACCCAAAGCATCGCAGGTTCGATTCCCAGCCAGGGCACATGCCTGGGTTGCAGGCCACGGCCCCCCACAACCGCACATTGATGTTTCTCTCTCTCTCTTTCTCCCTCCCTTCCCTCTCTAAAAATAAATAAATAAATCTTAAAAAAATCTCTAGTGTCTAAGTGGCATTGTGGTATTCTGCATGATCTTCTTCTGTATACAAAACAAGACATAAATCACAACACAGAGAACCACAGATCAGCAAGTGAAAAAAAAGCCCCACCTCACAACTCATGCAGGCTAAGAAGTTTCCCGCCATCAAGGCTGCAAGAATTAATTTCAATATTTAAACAATGTGTCACAAGCCCTGGCTGGCGTAGCTCAGTGGATTGAGCACGGGCTGGGAACCAAAGTGTCCCAGGTTCGATTCCCAGCCAGGGTACATTCCTGGGTTGCAGGCCATAACCCCCACCAACCACACATTGATGTTTCTCTCCCTCTCTCTTTCTCTCTCTCTCTCCCTCCCTTCCCTCTCTAAAAATAAATAAATAAATTTATAAAAAACAAAAAACCAAAAAAAACAATGTATCACAGAAACCGCACGATGGCCTGAACGATGGCATCAAACACTCAGCTAAGGTCACATCTGCAAGGCCAGGGTGCGTGTGCCGGTTCCCTGGTGCACGCGGGTGTCCGCTGCGCACGCACTGGTTTCTGGTACCTGGTTTCCTCTCCTTGCGGGTGGATTTGCTCATACAACAGTGTGCAGGAGTCTTTGACAGCACCATAAAGGAGATGGGCGATGATTTAATTTTCCCCTAAGCCGTGAAAGAGCCTGCATGCAAGGAGGCTGCGTCACAGAAAAAGGAAACTCACTTGAACCAATTCCAGGCTCCGGGGCCTCACCGACGGCCCAGGCTCCTGAACTCTACCTCTGTTCCTTTAGTGCTCTTAAAAACCAACACCTTTTCTCATGGCTGACGAATTTATTTTCATATATCAGCAACATCTTAAAATGCTGTTTCATTTAAACTTGCAAAATTTTAGCTGGTTCTGTAATGCAAGTATCTATCTTGGGATGTGTACCCTCATTTAAAAAATGACTCCTGTTGTTACCACGCGCTCAGAGCCGGGTTAGAAGTGGACTGTCCTTGAGCCCGAAGGCTTGACCGGTTCTGCAGAGTGTTGTAGGAAGCATCTCGCTCGTCACCCAAATTGCGTGTCAGACAACAGAGGACATTTTGTCGTGCTCAGGCACCCTTCCGTCACAATCGGAGCTCGGCTTCAAAGCTTCCGGAAGTCAACCTCATTTAGAAGTAAGAAAATATGACTGGAGGCTGGGCAGGGGCAGCCTCCAGGCTGGGTAGTGACAGGGAGACCATGTCCCTTCGGCCAAATGCCAGGCCAGAGGGAGCGGGAAGCAGATGCGTCCCCCTTTTACTTGTCTTTCACTTCTGTCTCTGCCCTCCATCCTCCGCCTGGAGCACCTGCTGCCCTGAGACAGGAGCCAGACTCCAGGCGGGGCCTGTTGCGGTGGGCGTGGGGAGACATGCCCTGCCCCCTGGCTGTGCCCTGAGCTTCGCTGCAGGGGAGCATGGAGCCGCAGCTCCCCCTCGGCCTTGCAAACAGAAACGGTCCTCTGCGACCCTCTCCGGATACTTGGTCATCCTGAGGTCGAGCCCGGGAGACAGAGCAAAGCCCACCTCTGATCCTTGGGAGAGGCTGGGTGGGATGAGAACAGAGAGTCTGGACCAGGAAACCGTCCCGAGAAATCTCGAGTCTCCTCTCCGGAGATTCAGATCGGGTCTCGAACCACAAGAAAAACGACCCAAAGAAACACACATCTCTTGCAGAAGGGTAATTCATTAAACCAATTCTTCATAAGGAACTTTCTGGACGTACAATATGCAAATGCCTTATAAATAAAAATTGTCCCTATTAGGTGGCTCTTATTTGCTATTCATTTCATTTCAGCCGACGTCTCCTGAGAAGATGAAATCTGAGTCAGAGAGTATGAATATTAACTTTATTCACGTGGATGTTCCGGCTGACACATTACGGAACCGAATTGGGGGAAAACGCGAGAAATAAATTGCTGTGTTGAGTAAGATGAAAATTCTCCATTTATTATATTGAATTTAATAATTACGTTATTTATTACAGTTCAGGAGATAGTTTTCAGTATCTAACTTCTTTTGAAATAAATCTTTGGGCTATTTGAAGAGGTCCTTCTTAACTGTTTCTGATAAGAACAGGGTTCTGTGTAAAAGGCTTTAACTCCTGTCAAAATTGAATGATGTGAACAAGACAGTATCGTATTTTACGTGGCATTCGGGTACATATTACTCCCCCAAAATGTAAAGCATAATGTATGCCATAGGCTGTTTATTAGTAAAACCGCCACCCCTAAACAAGTATAAAAGGAATGACCGTGGTCATTCATTACTTTGAATGAAGGGTGCTATGGTCTGGACGTCTGTGTCCCCCCCCACCGAAGTCACGTGTCCAAACCTACCCCCTTGTGAAGGTGTCTGGGGGCGGAGCTTTGCAAATGTGACTGGATGTGAGATAGGAGAGACCTTGGGCATGGACCCCCGTCCTTGTAAAAGAGGCCCAGAGAGTGCCACCCCACTCTGTCCGGTGGGGGGGGGTGCTCTGTGACCCGGAGGGGGCTCTCCCCAGACCATGAGTGGCCACTGCCTGAGCTTGACCCTCCCCGCCTCCAGAGCTGGGAGGGATGACCGTTCGCTGCTCACCAGCCACCCAGGTTACGGTGCTTTGTTGCAGCAGCACGAACAGACTAACTGGGCATGATTTAGCATTCTTTTTTCTTCTTCACACAAGAAACTCTCTCTCTACCCGAGACTCCGCTGCCCACCTGTCGGGTGTCAGGGAGAGGCAGGGGGTGTGGACGGCCAGGGGACGTTCGCCTTCGGCAGGTAGGACGTGGAGCTCGGGCACAGCAGTGTGCCACCTGCGGCCCGCACACCGCGTGCAGCCCAGGATGGCTGTGAACGTGGCCCAGCACACAGTTGTGGATCTACTCATTTTTCTTTTGTGATTGCCTGTCGCAATGTGTTTAATGTGGGGCCCAAGACAACTCTCCTTCTTCCAGTGTGGCCCAGAGACGCCAAAAGCTTGGACAGCCCTGGCCTACCTTTGGAACAGGGTGTCGGGGTTTGCCTCGGCCCGTGTGCGTGCAGATAAAAGAAAATACACCCCCAGCCCGTGTACAAACACACAGATCTTCACTGCTTAGGGCATTGTAGTAAAATATAGAGTGAGGACTTATGCAGAAAATGTAAAGTTGTGCGTCACACCCAAAGTTTAATTAATTTCACTAATGGAGAGCATTCTAATTGATTTTTTCCCTTTTAATCTCAAGCATGTACCCTTTGAATTGACTAGGAAATTCTTTTTTTTTAAAGTAGGCTGCCTTTCAGACCACATGCTATGTTCCTTCCTGCGATGACACCAATTAGTGCAAGATTAGATTAGGTTCAGATTTCTCTGTGTAAAGGTCAAGTTTATATTAGCACTCTAAAAAGCCAAGGTTGAAATTACTGCTATTTCAAATGAGCTATTTAGATTACCTGTACGGGCATAAGTGTTAATTAAGAATACATTAGAAACCCCACTCCTTTCAATTTTAAGTATATGGATGTTTTATGCGAGTGATAGAAGTTCAACTTTTTTATGAGAATATAATTATAGTGTACAAAATACTGTCCACAATTCGAAATGCCCTGCAAACTTAAGTGTGATAAACTACCTAAAAATGCCCATGTCCTCACCTCCGTGAGGCACAAATACTGCACAATAACACTGCAGGAAACACGGGGGTCGTGGTCCGCACTTCGCCACGCTGTGGAAAGTCGACCCGGAAAAGGGTTCTGAGACCCCTGCCCACTGAGGCCTCGGCCACGGCCACGGCCCTGCAGAGGGTGTGCGCCTCGGTTCCCCGACTTAACCAGCGGGCACCTAGTGTTCGCCAGCCTTGGGAGAAAAACCGTAGTTGAATATGATCATTTCTCTTTCTATCTTCTCTCTCTTTACAATAAAATAAGCATGTATGATTCTAACCACTCCCTTTCCATCCTGATTCAGATACATCCCCAAAGATTTGATAAACAGTACATTGTCAATACTGTTCAATCCCATATTCCCATGGGATGTTTTTTTATTGGCCAAGTGAACGGCACTTCCACATTTAGGAATCTAAATGGGCGTAAAGGATCGCATGTTGACAACAGCTACACCGAACGGATCCCGGGGCCTGGACTGGTTCCCAGGCGGCCACAGGACCCAGCTTCGGGGAAACACTCCTGCCCCTGCTGCCGAGGTTCCCCCCATGACGAAGCCCGCTGGAGGGCCCCTGACCTCTGGGGGCGTGGTTCCGGCCTGCCCGGGGAGCAGGGGGACTCCATGAGAAGGGCGCCCACCCTGCTGTGCCCTGAGCAACTGCACACTCCCGCCCTCCCTGGGGTTCGAGGCCTCCAACCCCACGTGGTCACCAGTGGGCATGGTGAGGAGGCGCGGGTGCGGGACAGCGAGGACTCGGCGGAAGCCCAGGCGAGCCCGCCTCGGACCCACCAATTCACGGTGTTCAGTCAGAAAGGCCTTTGAAGACTCGTAGCCCTCCTTTCCTACCAGAAAAACCGCAGCTGAGGGCGGTGCAGGGGTGAGTCTGGGCTCAAGGCTCCCACCTCCTTCAGGCTCGGGAAGTGCCCCCCCCTTTAGGATTGGGAAAACCCCCTGAAGAAAGGATCCGGGAGCAGGGAATGTGGGAACGTCTCTCCTGCAGCCCCTGTGTGTGTCCCTGGTCCCACTGTGGGGAAGCAGGTGGCCAACAATGGGGCAGGGCAGGGGGTGGGGGAGGCTGGTTTACATCATGGAGGTCAGGGACCCCTCAGCAGCCCCGTGGCCCCCCTGCTCAGGAGAAATGTGTTCACCCTTGAGGGGCCGAGAGGAGCCGCCCTTAGAAGGGGGGACGCTCCAGCTGTGACCCAGGTCCGTGCAGTAGCGCGCCCACGGCGTGGCGACAGCCACCGAGCCACGTGTGCACGGTTCAGGGCCCACGTGGGGTCCTGTGGGGGATGGGCTGGAAACAGAAATGATTGGCTGCCGACGTCGGGGGGCGGGGGGGCGGGGCATAGGTGGGCGGAGCCCAGGGGTCCGTGGTTACAGATCACAAAATGCCTCTCTGCAGCCCAGCTTCTCCGGAGTTCTGGCGTATGAAGTTTTTTTACTACGCTGTCAGCCCAGCCGCTCTTTTGCAAAGACGCGTCTGTGATTTAATCCGGGTCTGCACGTGGAGCGCGCTGCCAGGGGTTTTGAGGCTGTGTGTCGGCCCACCGAGCTGCAGGGCAACTAATTTATGGGGAATCTCATGCACTGACACCGAAGGCGAGTTGACTATGCAACAAGCAACGGCCGGGACTTTCGGCGCCCACTCCACACAGGTTCTCCGCGGGCTGATGTGAAGCTACACTTTCCAGACGAGAAGCAGCGCGGTCCACTGCAGCCGCGCCCTGCCAGCTAACGTCAAGGCACGTGAGAGGTGGTCAGACTGGCCGTCATGGGGGGGGATTCTCAAAGCGCCTCGCATGACCATAAGGATGACATGGAGACCACATGATATGTGACACGTACCACAGGGTACAGACCTATTACCACTGTTATTAAGATAATTCTATCTCCATATTAAGCATCCTACATTACATACACACTACATTTGTAAGCATGCACATACTTACAATTATACTTAAGAATTCCCCCCCGTGCAAAATATACTTGCTTTAACTTCATCCCAGAAACAAAATCCCAGGACGGTGCTATGTACCATTTCTGTGAGCGACACACAAGTCACTATTTTCTTTCGGGATCTGCATCAACGGAAACCTGTTCCTGGTCCTTCTTCACCCCAGGCCGAGGGAGAATGGCTGTCGCCCCCGTGCACTGCCACCCGGGGAGCCACCCTGCGGAGGGGCACGGCTGGCCCCCCCCAGGTCGGGCACACCTGTTGCTGCTGGCAGACTCTGTCCCTTTGAGGACACCTTAGCTGCCGGCGGGTGGCGACGGTTTGTGAACTGACACGGGCATGTGTGTCAGCGCCGGGACACTGCTCACGACCCAGGGAAAGTGCGCGCTCCGGGATGCCAGGCCCCGGGGCTCCGAGGAGAACAGTCTGACAACACACGAGTCACAGGCACGGCCACAACGATAACGCGTTTAAATAGCGTCAGGGCTCAGCATCTCTTTGAAGCAACATTCGCTCGCATGAAACACAGGGCACCTGTTTGAGAAAGAAAAGAGACCGCGGAGAACAGGATGGCGACCCACCTGTGGAGCTGGTTGCCCGCACCGGCCGGTGGCCGGCCCGTGCCAGGACGCGGTGGAGAAAGGTGCAGATCTCACAGCATCAGGAAAAGCATCGACACTGTCCTGCGACCCTCCTTTGCCAGGCTCCGAGCTGGCCTTCTGCAGACTGCCTGAATACCACTTTGTGAGGGGTTTAGGTGGCCACGATTCACCAAAGTCACCCGAAGGGGCCACATCCCTAGGAAAGCCACACTGGCAGGCGAAGCCACGGGGAGAGTTTCTGGTGACTGTGACAAACATTTTTGGGAAATGTCATCAGAGGAAAGAAGAGCCCGTCAGCACTTTCGTCTGCACTGTAACGTCCCAGTGAGCATCGGGGAGCCACCAGTACAAGAACGGGCGAGACCGGGTACTCACCGCTCTGGTGCCCGGGCAGCCTGGAGACTGGCACTCGCCCCGCATCCGGTCGGGGACTAAGACATCCTCCCAGCAGGACGGGCCCTGGGGGAAGAGCAAACAGACAGGTTGTCGGTGCCCATACTGCAACTTGAATGTTCTCCCTAACACAGGCTGTACCCCTCTCTCCCCACGAAGTGACCGCGGCGTGAACCTGTGCCCCCGCAACGGTCCCCAAGGCCCGTGACTTCCAGGGGCCCGGTAGGTCGGGACCATTTTCGTAAGCGACACTTGGCACCTTGCTCCAAAGAGGAAGCTCAATGACACGGGGTAACCTCCCACTCCACTTCAATGTGATTGCTTAAAATCTTAAATAAATTTCTTAAATTCACGGTGACTTCAACGGACAACTTTTAAATGAAAACACACACACGTGCACATCACACCCAGAAGGACTGTTCGGGGCAGCCCTGCAGGGGGCGGGGGGCACTGCAAAGGGACCGCCTGTCAGGGGGGCCAGCTGAGCGGACCCAGCTCCCCCTCTCCCTGGCTCCACGGAAATAGGTTGAGGAACCAGCGGACTGTAGAACCAGCGAGAAGACGGAGCACTGAGGGGGAAGAGACTCCCGCCTTTCGGGAAACGCGCAAGCAGAGGAGGGCCCCTGTGCCCTGGAGGAGCGCGAGGAGAGGGGCTCTTAGAACAAACAGAAAAAGGGCGGAAGGAGCGAGGGCAGCGGGAGACCTGGAGCCGCAAACGTGGAAAAAGTTAAGTTTCCGTCGAGTTTAATTTTCATACACAGGAGATCCTAAAATCTTTGAGAGAGGTGTCGGACCACCTACTGGAAACAAAAATCAAACCAGAGTTTTAAAGTACTTCCAACATCCCCAAAGCCTGAGGGAAAGGTGTCCACCCTGCCATCGTCTCTCTGACCTAATCACCAACCAAATGAGCAGGAGGGCGGTGCAACCGTTCTCGGATGCGGAGGCCCAGAGTCCAGAAGGCTGCTGTGCGCCTGGCAGGTCTCAGTGTTCAGAAGATGGCCCACCAGCCTGAGGGGGGGGGGGGGCCACCTCCCCGCAGCTGTGCCTGGGAGGGGGTCACGCCTGGGCAGACCTGGGTGCCGTCTCCGCAGTCGGCAGTAAAGGAAGGAGAGTTAGGACACGGCTGGGGCTATGGTGACTAACTACCGAGGACGTGGGGACCACCCAGAGGTCAGAGTTAGGGTGCAATCCATCATCGCCAGTCAGCCCCAGGACCACCCACTCCCGGACCCAGACCAAGCGGCCACCCAGACACCCTGTCGGCCACCCAGACACCCTGTTGCTGAAACCAGCAAGACCACGGAAGGCACCCGAGGGTCCCAGCCCCTCTTGGGAGTCTGCAGGAGGCCCGCTGGCCTCCCTTCCTCCTCCGTCAGCACAAAGCGCGCCCGTGTTGTGTTGAGGAAAACCGGGGGCAGCAGGCAGGACCTGGGAGACCGGGCAGCTCCCTCCAAGACCTGAAGCCAAACCTCACAAGGAGACATACATCACGAATTCATAGGCCCTTGCGCCGAAAGCCACAGCTTGAACGAGAAGGACGAAGTGATGACAGGAAAAGGGTCACCAGGCCAGCCCGGGACTCGGGCTCTTAGGAGAGGCTGCTTCCAAGCTTGGCCCGTGGCTGCCGTCTGGGAATCCGGATGCGGGAGTCCTCCCACCCCGTTCTCCTACTGGTCCTGAGGGTCTGCGGCGTCTAACGTGCATGTGCAGACAGGGGGGTGTATGCCGAACACCCCCCTCACCCCTGCCTGAAAGTGTGAGTGCGGACCCGGGTGCACGACGAGAAGCCCCGGTAAAACCGCTGGGCTGGGCTGTCATGGTCCTGGGGCAGCAGGCGTGACCCGGTGGGAGAAGCCGCTTGGCAGCTTGTCTGTGGTTTCCTCCGACTTCACTCCGGTGCCCTTCCTTCTGCCACGGGGCCCCCTTTCCCGAGTGTCTGACTGTCCACTGAGTCCTACGTCCACCCAGTGAATCGGCAGCCCAGACGTGCAAACAGTCTTGGGGACCCACGACCAGGAGACACATGGCTAGCCAACAAGGACATGATCCCCCAGCCACATGGAAGGGACGGGGCTCCTGACCACCCGTCTGTCACGGGGAGGAAGGGGTTCCGTTTCCGTGCACGTCCCCGTGTGGGCGGGCTCTCACAGGCTGCCACAGTCATGGGATGGGGCAGCCACTTGATGTCCAACCTCACACTCACGCCACTGAAAAGAGGACGGGGTGTGAGTTAGGGTTGTGCAGCCACATACCCACGACGGGAGGCTTGGACAACATGAAAGTGAAGGTACGAATGTTAGAATCGGAAGCAAAGGTGGGGCTAGGAAAGCCTGCTGCTTTTTATTGCAAGGGCATCTGCATAGGTGTGCATATGTCCACTTGATAAAAAGGACCACTGGATTGAAATCAAAGAGAAGGAAGGCAGTGGTCCCCAGAACCCCCGCCCCCCCACCCGTCAGCCTCGCTTTCTCACCGGGAGTGGGGGATTCCATGGGGCCAGGAGCGGCTGGGACGCAGGCCCCACGTCACACTCGGTCCTCGGATGCGGACTCCGCACTCCACGTAATGAAATCCAGCGTGTGCTTGCTCACCCACCCTAGAAACTAGTGCCCCGTGGGTGTATGCCGCTACAAAGCAGATGCAACTTTGCTCCCTTCTAGTGGGAGAAAACGTGCAGGGTTAACTGGGTGATCACAGCGTGCCGTGTTTCCGTGGTTCTGTGGCCGCAGTGTCTGTAATGACAGTCTTTGCTGGGCGTGACGGTGACCCCAGACGACAAAGCCCCGTGCACTGTAGAGGGGTGAATACCACGGAGAGAATCCACCCCCCTACCCCCCCGCCCCCGCCCAAAGAGGTATTTCACTTCTCAAAGGTGGGGAAACTCGTCTGAAAATCCTGCAGGACACGGTGAGATACACTTCGCCATAAAGAATCAGTTGGCTGCTTTTTAGAAAACTTGCTCCTTTTTACACCGGTATTGGTTACGACCAAGGGAAACACACAGACTCCTTGAACTCAATGGCGGGGGGAGGGGGGGGAGCAAGCTCGGGCCTGCTGGCCGCTCCGGCCTGAGGTTGGTTTCCTTCCGTGCGGCCCACAAGCGCGGGGGGTTTTACGTGATTGAATGGTGGGAAAGGGGGAGCGGAAGGAGGTGGCACTACTCGACGGCACGTGAGCAGTAAATGACACTCACGTCCCCTGTCCACAAGGAAGTGCGCCAGAACCAGGCGGTGCAGCTGGCTCCCGCGTTGTCGGTGCCGCTCTCCGAGGGCGGGGCTGGGTTTCAGCATAGGCCACGCGACTCACAGAGCCCAAAATACTTACTGACTAGCCCTTAACTGAAAGTGTTTGCCAGTCCTTGACCTACTGTAAATTACTGGGAAAAAAAAAAAAACTGTGACAGCCTGTCGCTCCCCATCTGATCGCCTTACTGTGGAGGGGCGGCTGTTCCCGGTCCCCGAGTGAGAAAGTCAGTTCGATGACAAGCCTAGAGCCCTTGACCTCTGCGTTCGGAAGAGGGGTTGCTGGGGCAGTGACGCAGGCCCTTTGAATGCGAGGAGAGTGGAAAATCACAGCCAGAGGTGACATCTGGGGACTTGTCCTGACTGATACGACCAGCAGCTGAAAACGACCACGTGGAACGTTACTGGAACACAGCCACGTGATGCACGCACAACAGGAGAATGGCGCTGTGGCATGACCCCCGTTTCTGGAAGGAGTTTCTGTTTCCACCGAGCCCTGAGGAGCGAGCGGCAGTCAGACGGCGAGAGGGACGCTCGGGCACAGAAGGCAGGACCCCGATCTGGGCGGATGGAACCACGTGCCACCGGCCGGCGGGGGGGTCCCCGGGGTCCCTCCCCGCACCGGATGGCACTGAGAATTAGTTCATGTCCGGTTCACCCCTTCTGCACAGCATTCCACCCACCTTAACCGGCCACACAGCAGCTGTAGTCAATAGTCTGGCTCAGTTAAATACACAGTGAAACGGGATACTACGCAGCGTTCTGATTTCAAAGCTACGAGGGTGCCAAGGTCACAAATGGTGTCTTGATACTTTTGCACCAGCTGGACTGAGTTTCACATCTAATGGGTGTTGCCAGCGCACAAGGATGGGGAAGTTGATGGATCAGAACATTTGTTTCTCACGTGTAACGCGGGAATGTTGATTGTATGGCATTACTAGTATAATACCACGCACACAGTTAATGTTCTATAAATGTTCGAGGGTGCTGCTGAATGACGACAGTACAAGAAAACTGTGACCGCAGAAAGCACCTCCGTACACAAAGTGCCAGAAGATCTAAGTTCTAGGCATACGTTCCCTAGGGTTGAGGCTAACCATTTTAACAGCTGTTTGCCTCACTTGCCTGCCTGTGCATTGTGGGTAACAGGCGCTCAGGGTCAAATCGGATAAGGGATGAGCTGGTTGATGGGAAAACCCATGGTCGACTACAAGACGCCACGGAGAACTTGGTTAGTGCGGAGGCGGTGGAGCTGCGTGTGTGCGGGGACTCGCTATTCGCCCCACTGCAGACAGCCCCAAGTGCAATCCATGCCAGCGGCCAGCAGACGAGAGGCCTCGTCCATCATGACGCGCTGCTGGTGTCAGCAGTTAACCGGAGCGGGCCTGTGCCCGGATCCGGGACCCGGCGCCGCACACAGGGGGTGACGCATCTGCTATGTAAACAGGGTAGCTCAGCTGGCCTCGGAGACGCTGCCCAAAGACTGGGTTCTCCCTGCAGCTTCCAGAACATAATTGGGCAGGAGACAGACTTCCTCCCGTGGCTGAAGTGTGCTTCGTGCCACCCCAAGAAAGCATTTCATAATCTAATCCTCCATAACACGCTCTTCGCATCCAGGGAAGTCATTACAGGAGGGAGAGATCACATCTCCTCCAGAACTCCGCCCCGCTGTGAGTCTCGGGCCACCGCACGGCAGCCCCGCCGGCTGCTGACAGAGGCGACCGCGGCCGTGATTTATCGAGAGCCCCCCCCACGCGGGGTGCCGTCACGCTAAACGCATTAAACACCAAACTCGGCGTTCCTTCCTTCGAGATCCCCAGTCGCCAAACCGCTCATAAACCACGAGGTGCCTTCAATTATGCGACTAAGTGTTGACGGCTTTCCTGTGGGCACGTCGCGCTGATAGAAGATTTAAACCGCAGTGGGGTCTTTTTTTTTTGTCCTATTTCATAGAATTTAAACAATGGAGACAAATAAAGACATAGAGTGACTCACTTTTATGCACTCTTAACAGGTTTAATTTAGAGCCACACGATTACTTTCATCTGTTCGAGCTCTGGCTGCTAAGAATAATCTTGCCACGGCACGGGGTGAGTTTGCTGCAGCGCGGATTGGAGGCGGGCGCGGGCGGCACCCTACGGTGGCCCTCATTTCAAGTCAGGGCACGCACAGCTGTTTGAATAACAACATTTACTATCGTGTAAAGCTTCAGACTTATCTCAGCTGGCTTTCTATCTTGACAGCTATGACTGGGCCGGACTGTGCTTATTAAATGCGATAAGAAGTTTATTAGAATGCCAGGGAATGCCCAGATACCATCGTCCTCCCATAAGCATTATTATTTAGTTCTCAAAATAAAGCTCCGTGGATAACACCCGACAGTTTGGTGTGTCCTGTACGACTCTAAATCCCCAACTGGCACTCGGCTCAATTGGCTGCCTTTTGTTCAAGAGAGGGAAAGCACGAGATAATAGAGGGTAATGGTGAAAGCCATACGGAGATCATAACTCGGTCTGTTGCATCCATGTAATCAATTGTCCACGAAGCTGCATCAATGGGAGGGACAGTCGTGGCTGGTCCACGAAGCCAACCCATCGTGCTCACGGGACCCGAGTGGGCACCGGGCTAGATGAGGTGGGTGGGGACTGGGAGGAAAATCAGTTCTCAAGGGTCTTAAAGGGGAATGACCCGGGACGGGCCTCCCTCAGTCAGGCGTGAAACACATATGGCTTGGCTGTGCCTCCAGCCCAGCGGCGCTGCGCGTATCAGGAGGTTCTGTTCCCAGGGCCAGACATCTCCACGGGAGTGCCCGCCCACCGGCCAGGGTTCTCTTTGCCCCTCCTGAGCTGGGGTTTGCGGGACTGAAAAGAGCAAGGCCTTCTTCGCAATCAGCATCACCCTCATCCGCAAAAAGCATACATACAAAAATATTGCTGGCCGAAAGGAAAGGCGGGTTGTCCCTGGATGTGCATGCTGGCAAAGTTTTTGTTTTTTTAACCACAGGCCAGTGTAACACCCACGGAACATGGTTCCGGTGCAGGCATTCTTCTGTGGGCCTTTCGTTTTGAGACACTTGTACCATTTCTCTCCTTCTCTCTCCCCTGCTCCCCCCTCCTCTGTTACAATCAAGGCCCCGTTGCCTGTAAAAGTCACCCCTGCCTATGTATTTATGGCCTAATGAGAGAGGAGAGAAAAAGTCTTATTCCTCAATTAAAACCAGCTAAACTTGTAGCTAGCTGAGCGTTCTCAGGGCTAATTCGAACTAAGTTCACAACGAAAGTAATTCGCCCCACACCTTTAGGGAAGAATTTCCCCCAATCAGGGTTTACTGTTTTTCCTCCCCTTTAGCTCAATATTTTGGAGTAAATGAAACTGACTTATCTAAAACTCTCTTCTCTCTGTTTACATTTCTTTCATCCAGTGAAGTGGGGAAGACTGTTGTCGAAGAGCAAAGTAGATCTTGGTTATGAATCGTCCAGATTGTAACTTTTCTTTTTTTATTTTTTTTAAAAATATTTATTTATTTTTAGAGAGGGAAGGGAGGGAGAAAGAGAGAGGAACATCAATGTGCGGTTGCTGGGGGTCATGGCCTGCAACCCAGGCATGTGCCCTGGCTGGGAATCGAACCTGTGACACTCTGGTTCGCAGCCCGAGCTCAATCCACTGAGCTACACCAGCCAGGGCCAATTCTCGCTGTTCTTCAATAATAATACCTCCTGGAAAACACTTTTATCTCCTCACGTCCCTGCCTTTGCTCAGGGAGCTGAGCCTCCCAGCTTCTTCTCGACGCCCCTCACTCACGCCTGCGTTTAAACCCCCACGTGATCGCCCTGCGAGCAGGTGCGTGACTTTGTCCCGTGGGGAGGGGCAGCAGCCCACAGCGACAGCAGGAAGGCACACACCGAGTCTCCAAGGCTGGCTGCGTCAGTAACGCGCACACGCTGGTGCCTGTCGACCCAGCACCCACTGCCCTCCTGGTTCAAGGGCAGAGGCGGAAGGGAGGCGGTTAGCCGATGTTCTAAAGCCTTGAGGTCCGCTACTGCAACCATTCCCTGTGAGTGGGTTGGCCGCGTCATAGCTGCCTGGGGGCTCTGTTCATGCTGCCGCCGGAGCAAAATGGGTGCAAGTAAGTAGGCAGACCTGGGCGGGGCTTCTTGTCCGGTAGCTGTGACTGTGAGCTCAGCACTCCCCACCTCCCCATCTACCAAACAACTGTTCCATGAATGACCAATGTTTAATAAAAATGAAAAATCCAGGGTAGTGTATGATAAGAAAGTAAAACAATGCCCTGGCTGGTGTGGCTCAGTGCACTGAGCACCTGACTATGAACCAAAGGTTCACTGGTTCAATTCCCAGTCAGGACACAGGCCTGGGTTGTGAGCGAGGTCCCCAGTAGGAGGTGCTTGAAAGGCAACCACACGCTGATGTTTTTCTCCTTCTCTTTTTCCCTCCCTCCCCTCTCTCAAATAAATAAATTTCTTTTTTTCTTTTTTTTTTAACAAATGAATGGGGACTGACAAGTCTTTTTTTTTTAAGATTTTATTTATTTATTTTTGGAGAGGGAAGGGAGAGAGAGAGAGAGAGGGAGAGAGAAACATCAATGTGTGGTTGCTGGGGGTTATGGCCTGCAACCCAGGCATGTACCCTGGCTGGGAATCGAACCTGGGACACTTTGGTTCCCAGCTCGCGCTCCATCCACTGAGCTATGCCAGCCAGGGCATAAATAAATTTCTTAAAAAAGAAAATAAAAGATCTTGCTCTAAATTTTTGTCCTTTACTCACAGGATTACATCTGTCTATAATAATTTGAAATCTATTTCAGACTCTTGTTGGTTTTTTATCCTGACATCTCACACTGGCTCCATTTAAAATACGTACGGTATCAGTCAATAGATCAAGGGTTTTTAAATTCAACATTCGCTCATTTCTAACAGTTTTAAATCTCACGAGTTCAGTACATATACACAATTTGTTCAAATGTATTCCATAGATTACAACTATGGATTATGATCCTTGAAAGCAGTCCGCCAGGGAAGGCATGTTTGTGCGGGGTTCTGATGCAGGCTGCCCTGACAAATCCACTCATACACTGGACTGCGACATTGTTTAAAGGCACGGGGACACACACAGTGTGTCTCTCACCAAATGTATGCTCTGGTTTAAGAAAATATTGTCTCAAAACCACGTTACTTAATTTAAGCCAATTTAGATTGCATCTGCCATCACTTTTCCCAGAGCCAAGAAAAGTAGTAATATTTTGATTATAACTTACAGTCAAACTTTTCCAAGCTTTGTAACAAAGCTACTTTTCTGGACAACTCGGCAGTGTCTCTGCCCTTCTACCTACAAAGGACTAAGCACAGGCTGGCTGCCTTGGGTGTTCGCCTTGGAAAGGACAAGCAATGCACCAGAAATAAACACGTACCCCTAAAGCCCATACACCTATGGAAAGATTCCTGCTTCACTTGTGTGAATACGATGGGGCAGCTGCAACCAGGAAACATTAAGTGTAAATAGCATCATGCGAGTTTCCAGATTAATGCTTGAAGAAAGAGTAGGACAAGATGTGATTTGACAAACTCATCACGGGACCCTCCTTCATAACCGGCCTTCGCACAGAATCCCAGAGCCAGATGTGACATGGCCTTTTCTTGGAACTCCCCCGTGGTCAGCAGACGGGCAGCGTGAGCTCTGACAGTGGACGGCCCGGCGAGCGTGAGGGAGGCGGACGAGTTGACGTTCACGCCCCGCAGCTCAGCCCTGGGACCTTTCCACCAGGCGGAAGGGCGGGTCACCGAGCAAGGACCCCTGGCGGCACTGGTCCGTCAGAACAGGCCGACGTGAGGGCAGGAGGGAACGTGAATGCCAAGTCTAAGATCTCCAGGAACCTACGATCTCTTGGAAAAGCAAGAAGGACATTCAGGAGCCACTAGAAATACTGAGGCAGGTTTTCCAACTCAAACGTAAATTCTTTTGTGTGGCCAACACCCAGAGTCAAATCTTCTCCCGACACCACATACTTGACCCTGTTTACCCTTTACTGGCCCCACCCCTGCAATATGCAAATGACGTATTGTAGAGCCGTACACGTGAAGCCTACATAATTTTATTGACCAACGTCATGCCAATAAAGTTAATAAAAACTGAATTCTCATTCGGCAAGTCTTGTCCTCCCTGCATGTGGGTGTTCTGTCCTCCTTCCCAGACCCGGAGCGGCAGCCTCATCGGAGACCTCCTTCTTGCTCTGGGAGGGTGGCGGTGACTTGTTAACTACTTTCCTGCTCCCCGTCCTGGCTCCTTCCAGCATCCTCTCCACCACCTGCCCGTAGGACATCTCCAGAGAAAAACGAGAGCCTGACCTCGTTTAACAGTGCTGCTTAAAACCCTCCAGTGGCCCCACCCCATGTTCAGGACACTGTGCCCCCTTTCCCCAGCCAGCTCCTGCAGACCTGTGTGGGCGACCCCTTGCTCCCCGCCCCTCCCCAACCCTCCCTGCTGTGGCTCTAGCCGTCCCTCCATGTAAGTGCACAGGTAGGTACACTTCCAGACACAGTCCCACCTTCCTCTCAATCTCCCTGGATCTTTTCTCTGGTTACAAGACCCTGTGACTTCCTCGTGTCTTTCCTTAGAAGGTCCGAGGACATACTTAGTAATACTGACGATGCTTTTACAGAACCGGGATAATGCCGCTTTTAAGTTCTGCTTACTGGAACATGACGTCTCATATTTCGTCATCAAATATTCCCCACCCGCCCTCTGCTATTGCTCACTGCAAGTACACGTGTCATTGTCTAGGTCGTCACCTACTGCTTTCTCTGCTTGAAATCTTCTGCCAAGTGCGCGCCCCTAGAATTCCACCCCCCCCCCTCCCCAGCTACCGAGGCCGATGGAAACAGAGGTTTCTCTTCATCAAATGAAGAGACAGAATGATGGCCATCACCCTACGTGTTCATCAGAATCTCGTGGTTTAAGCGATTTCTAAGACAGGGTAATGGAAAAACTCGGAACACAGAATAGCAGCACCAGAGCTCACGCCTCACCACGTGCTCAGTTGTGCCCTTGGGCGAGTCATTTAGATGCCCCGAAGCTCGTGGTTGTCCAGGTTTACTACAAGCATTGGCAGCAGCTGCGTCTGCTCCACAAGCCTGTCGTCAGAATAACACAGCGGCAAAAACAGGAAAGGTGGTCTTCTGCCATCACTACACTGGGTGAGGTCGGGCCTCGCCACTTTGCTTTGTGTTAAGCCACACTAATGGAACTTCCATATAAAGCACTGGGCAGGCTGTTCTACAACACAGATACAGAAAATCGACGCAGGTAGACCAGGATGCTCAGTGCTTTGCATTGCAATTTAAAGTTTTCACTTCCACAAATAGAAATAATAACTTTCTTCAGATGATGAATGAAACATGTCTTCCTGCCTAGTCATCGGATATCAAATCTCCTTCATAGAGCTTCACCTTGCTTTTTCACAAATTAAAAATCATTACAAACCACTTTTTATTACACTGTCTTCATGCCAGGAAAGCTTTTGAAAACAAAACAAAGCACACTGCCAGTGCTGTCTTTGCCTTAAGGACTGTTTGCATTTCAGGCTAAAAACAAAAACCCTGACATACCCTGCTAGAAGCACCCACAACAAAGCCCTGTAATCTGTATATCAACTGATACTTAACAAAGAGAGAAGTCAGTATTTCTTCACGTCTCTGTGGTTTAATGTTAACAACTGGTGGTTGCTGAAATTGTTGTTGGTCCAGGGATGTTAAGAATCTTCTAATGGAAAATTCTTAAACAATTAAAATAGTAAAATGTGATAAATTTCCAAAAACAATAGAAGTAATAATTATGAGTGCCATTTAATTTTTCACAGAGATCAAAGATATTAAATGTATCATATTCATATTATTCAGAATATCTGAATGGCTAGTTCACAGTTTCCCGTTCCAAATGTTGAATATGATACACACTCTAAAGCCAAATCAGAGAATCTTTTTCAATTCCTATTGAGGTTTGCTCACAGGTCTATTGGTGTGCTGGAGAGGCAGCTACATGGTGCAACATCTTCAGAGGAAGCAGCTGCAGCGTGGGTCCCGGTGATGGGGCAGCTGCAGCGTGGGTCCCCGGTGATGGGGCAGATGCAGTGTGGGTCCCGGGTGATGCCAGGGATTCCAGTAGCTGGCTTGTGTCAACTAGGCTGTGGGAAGGCGTTTGTTCATATTCGGGAAAATCCCTAAAGAGGGTGGGTGCACCAGGCAGACAGACACCTGGGGTGACCAGACAGGTATCCAAAGGCCTGCCACAGCATTTTAAGTATCACTGTTTACCGCTATTTGGGTATTCATTAAGAATAAAACTTACACGAAGAGCCAAAAATCATGATAATACATAAATTCATGAGTTTCACGGGACAATTGTGTTGCAGTATTATGTGGATCACTTGATCCAGGATCGGCAATAACCCGATGCCTGGGTTACTGATGCTTTTAAGAAGGTAATTTATACTAATGCTGTACTCAGTGAAAGTCTACATTAATCAATTTTCTTGCCTTGTGCTCCCAAGTGGAGTGCTTGTGCTCTAGTTAGGGGCAGCGCGGCATCGCTGCAGTGCATTTACAATAATCAAGCAGGCTTCATTATGAGGCAGAAGACGGTCGCTCGATGGGAACACACCAAGCACCCAAGGGACACACCGGCCGCGCCTCCGGGCCGTCAGGCAGCCTGGAGTTCCCCCACTCGGCGCGCGCACAGGCTCCAGAGCCCGGTTTTTAATCCCAAGTCTAAGGTGACACGCCGTTCTACCACCTCCAATCGCTGCACCAGGACAGACTAGTCACTGGTGTCCACTGTGAGTGTCCCCTGGGGGCACACACAGAGTCCTCACGTAGAAGAGGGGCCGTGGGAACTAGGCCGTAGGTCTCAGAGGTCAGACCCAGACGGGACACAGGAGCACAGCCTGAAAACCCCGTGGAGACCGGGAGCTGCTGGGAGGGGGCGCGTGGGGGGCACGGAGAAGAAGGCCATGGGCAGTGGAGGGAGGCGAGGACACTCTCGGACAGACCGTGCAAGCCTGTGCACAGGAACGGAAAACTGCCCGACCAAATCCCATTCGGTTGTGTGGACGGAGACGGAGAATGAGGCGTTGGTCCCAAATACGCGAACAGGTGAGCTGAAGGTAAGGGGTGATTATATCGCAGGTCTTTGGATCCCAAGGTAGGATTATTCACTAGAGTGCTTTCTGTTAACTAACAGGCTTCGACCTAATGTGACTCCAAACGAGCAGCAGTGTCAGATTCTCAGTCCCTCCGACACCCAGCGCGCCTCTGCCACGTGCTCAGCTCTGCGGCGAACGTTAGCGGTCGAGGGCGCGGGATGCGGCGCCCGTTCCAACGCCCCGTGCCTCGGCGGGGACCCAGCGGTGCCCGGCACTTGACACGGGACGGGACGCCAGCCTGAGGGAACTCAAACAGCGGGCAGGCCGATCCAGTTTTGCTACAAACTTGAATAACTGTTAAAAGCAAACGGTACAAAAAAAAAAGCTTGGCAATTGGGGGGTGGGGCGGGCAGGGTGTTAAAATATTTTCCATCTATTCTCATCTTAAACTGGTCAAATTCCAACAAAATAAGCATTGATGCGGGCTGCTGTGTAGAAATCCATTGGACTTTTGGGACGACCGGCTGACCAGGGGAAGGGGGCCACGCCCTCGTGTTGTGGCCCTCACCGCGGCCCGCCTCAGTCTGAGGGTGTTTTCAGTACAAAAACTGTGCCTGTGTTTTCAAAGCATTTGGGATCTCGGGACTGAGAAATGTTATTGTAAATAAAAGTAACTGCGAAAAAAAATAGAACATAAAGTAACAAAGGTTTTAAAAAATAAATTTACATAGCATTGCCTATGATACAGAATTTCGATTATATTCTATCCATCTCATTAGTTACATTAATGGCATTTTTCTTTTCAAGGCTTTAGACATTTCTCTGTGAAAGCCCTTACGTTAGTTTGAGAATGTTCACAGTCCAGCCACCAATAAGTAGAGAGTGAACTCAGAATCGATGCGTACCCTTTTAATAAAAATTATACTCTTTCATTATCCCCCTTACAAATGGCCCCTCGGGGAGTGCTTCTCTCTGCTGTTTGCAATGAAGCCACCCCCCCGCCCCCCCCCCCCCCGCCAGCTGGCATGCGACCACTTTAATTTTTAATGAGTTCATAACTAACCCGGGCACTTCTCGAAACACGGAGCCTCTGAACGCACGAGTGGGCTCCTTGTTTGCCAGACCTGTTTTGAAATCAGAGAACCCTGGAGATGCGTTTTTTTGAAAAGCAAACACACAGAATCTTTTCCTGAGGACACAAGGCCCCGTGGCACATGCACGTGGTGAGGAGACAGCAGCCTTTTCACTAACGGAGAAGAAAAAAGATGAAGAGACGGATAAGCAAAAGGAGAAGCTGTTACCATGGTAGCAAGTCTGCGCATGGAAACACCATCTTTAAAAACGAGGCTTTTAAAACATTTTTATTTGTTTGTGAACAGATAAACGCGGTGCTGACCAAAATCAGACGTTGAGGATCAAGACTCTGCCTAGACAAGGGCGCCCGGGAGGATCTCCGGGCGAGGCTGGCCTCCGTCACTCCGTCAGAGGAGAGGGTCACCCGTCGGTGGGCGTCTAGGTGGCTGCTGGCAGCTCTGACACTGTGGCTCCTTGGCCGGGTTTGTCTCGTCTCAACTGCAGCACTGCTCATGCTGAGGCCTCGGAAAGCCCGCCTCTCCAGCTGGGGCGCTAGGCTCCTCGCGAGAACGGAGCTCTTTCCAACCTCGGTGGCTGTTGTGCGTAAAATACGTGCTTCCTACCTAGCTGTTGAATGGAATGGGTGAATAATTGAGAGTGCCTGGATGAAACGGACGCTGAGACTGAGATGAGAATGTGAAAATGCCAGGGAAGGACCATGGACTGTAGAAGGCGAAGAACGTGCCGTAACGAGTCCCGCGAACGCGCCGCGGGGCCAGTCTCGCTGCGCGGAGAACGTCCCTTTCTAAGGCTCCAGAGCGGGGCTCAAGTGCCCGTGGGGGTGGGGCCGGAAAGGCAAATGCACGGGCAAGGGAGACAGCTTTCGTTTTTGTGTTACTGCAAGCACCACTTTGTAACGTACGGCCGATCGTTCTCGTTTCACGATACTAGCAAATGTTTCCAATGGAAATGCTTCAGGTTGCGCCGTGATGACCAAAATCGTATTAAGATGTCGATAGTATCAGACACAGTTCTTACAAATCAATTTTAATGTGAGATGAGAACATGAGGACATGCGATAAGGAAGTGGTGGAAGGAAGAGAAACCAAATGTATGTGTATATTTGCACTTGGTTAAAGTAAATTTAGAGCTGCAGGCTGGAGTTCTTTTTGGTTAAATTCGGTTCAGAAACGGGCACTCACCCTGAGCTGGGCTCTAGGCGGCACAGCGGAGTGAGGCACAGCGTCGGCCTCAGGGGCTCATGGACGGTTCCCGCACCTGGCAGCTCCCCTGGCCTCTGCGTGGGGATTGGGGGTGGGGTGGGGTGGGGGTTGGGGTGAGGGTTGGGATGAAGAGATGGGAGGAGACAGCACAATCGGGGAGCATGGGGTGGGGGGGTAGCATTCCAGTCCCGGTCCAAATGCCTTAACCTGTCCCACCTCAGTGAGGAGGGGCCAGGGTGTCACCCACCTTCTCATTACTCAGAGAGGAAGCAGGTAAAGAAAAAAAATTGGAACGGTGGACTAAGTTGATTCTGAATCCCAGTTGTAATTCCAAGAAGGGGGATCCCAGAAGTCTGAGGACCCCGGAAGCACTCTAACAACCCAGGATGTGGGAGCCACAGCTGTTCCATGACCCCTCACCCCTGAGCAGGGACGGAATTAACGAGGAGCTAAAAACCATGTTTCTCCCCGTCACTGGGGAACTACAAACTGATGATGTATGGGAGGTTTTACACATAACTGGCCACCTATCCACTTCTCCAGCCATTTGTCATACTTCTCTAACTTTAAAGAGAAGAGCATTTATTAGAAAAAATTAAATTGGCTTAGTAAAAATATTTTGAGTATTTTTTTTAGGAAATGTCTTGCACAAAGACGTTGGATTTTGGATGCTGATAATTGATTTGGAAAAGCAGGTAATGGTATGCCAACCAATTAGATGACGTATGTGAAATGGACAGATCCAAGAAAACACAAACGACTGGAACTCATTCTAGAGGGCATAAAATCTGAAGAGACCCACCCATAGTAAGTAAAGACATGAATTAATAGTTCTAAAACTTCCAACAAAGAACAGCCCAGACCCAGAGGGATTCACAGGTAAATTCAAACAAATATTTGCCTGATCGTCAACAAAGGTACCAAGACCCTTTGGGACCTTTGGTACAGGGACAGCTGGCTACCCACATACAGGAGGATGAAGCTGCATCCCTACTCCACGCTTTGTATGAAAATTAAGTTCAATGGGTCAGATGCTTCATGGAGGGTGTAAAACGGGAGAGCTCTTAGAAGGAAACTTAGGAGTAAATCTTTCTGGCCTTGGGGTTGAGATCGGTTTCTCAGACGTGAAACAAAAAGCAGAAGCAAACAGTGAAAATACAGATACATTGAACTCAACTTTCGTGCATCAGGAACACCTTCCATGAAGCAAAAACTTAACACACCAAATGGGAGGAAATATTTGGAAATCATGTATCTCATAAGGAATTGTATCCAAAACACATGAAAAACTCTTACAATTCAGCAAGACAAATATTCCAATTTAAAAAGTAGACAAAGGACTTGAATAAACATTTCTCCAAAGAATACATAGGTGGCCAATGAGCATATGAAAAATCACTTAATATCACTGTTCATTAGGAAAATTCAAATCAAAACCACAGATGCCACTTCTCATCAGGATGGTGACCATTAAAAACACACACGCGACACTGAGAGCTGGCGAGGGTGTGGATAGATTGTGACCCTTATTCCTTGCACAGAAAGGTGAACTGATGAAGCCACTCTGAAGCACAAATGTCCCTGTGAGTTCTCACACACAGTTTTTGATAGCAGAATTACTCATAACTGCAGAAAGGAAGAAATAACCCAAACACGCATCAACTGATGAACAAATGACGTGCAGCAGAATATTATTTGGCGATAAAAAGGGACAAAATACATGGATGAGCCCTGAAACATGGTGCCAAGTGAAAGGAGGAAGTTATAAAAGACCACCTTTTACATGTTTCCATGAACTGTCCCCAGTAGGCAGACCCCGGGAGACAGAAAGTGGATGGACGGCAGCCGGGGGGAGGACAGGAACGTGAGGGGTGCAGAGGGGTGTGGAGGGACTGCAAATGCACACCGCTCTCTCCTCCAGGTGCGGGAGCATCCTGCAATTAGATGGTGTCGGTGGCCCCACAGCTCCGCAGAGGGACACCAGACCACTGAACTGTACACTTTAAAGATGTTTTATTAGGAAAAGTGTCAAGCATACAGAACATCAGAGTGTCTAGTGAATTCCTGGTGCCCATTGTCCAGCATAAACGTACTTATCAATATTTTGACAATCGTACTGTGTACTTAGATAATACTAAGAGATTATTATTAACTTTGTTAGATATGTTAGGTATGATAGGATGTATGTATATATTTATTATAATAATAAAGAATTTATGCCTAGATGTAAAGGCACATTATCCTTTACATACTTCCTATATGTTGTTACTATACTATCATGAAAAGTGATAGGGGATTAGTAAAAAGTAAAAGTAATAGTTGGCCAGTTGAAATTGATTTCTGGAGGAAAAGCTTGTTTACATATTATTTAAAGCTCTTTCTCTCTGAATCGACATTAGAAGGAAGCACTCTGGAGCTTCTGTAGACTCCGTCTCATAGTCCAAGGTCCAGACATGATGACCTACACGTTCCTTGTGGCAGGAAATAGCGACCAGAATTAAAAGGAGATACATCAGTCATCAACAGCATTGAGGAGGTAACTGGTTCTGTCCACCTCCCACATGCTCGTGTCTACATATTATCCACTGACCTAAATGTGGAGGAGCCAGATTTCCTCTGTTTTCTCCTCTGATACGCCCATGATTCTCTCTTCAGTCAGTTTGAAATACAGAACAGGACCAAGGCTCTGTTGACACAATTACAAAAGGTGAGCATCTCAATGTCTCACTGACATGCACTAGGGCGTTGTGACTCCTTACGAGCAATGAGTTGCAATGATGGTGGGCAATGTTTGTGATATAATGTGAGGCCAGGAAACCAGAACATGACGGGGACTGGCATCGCTCCCAGAATGACAGACACATGAAGGGGTTTTTCTCTGGCGCTCAAGGCTGGGAAACTGCTGGACCCTGTGACCTACTATGGAATTTGGTGATCCATGCTGGCCTGGAAGCAGTGAATAGCAAGGTTTCAACTCTTTT
Organism: Phyllostomus discolor; assembly: GCF_004126475.2. Taxonomy (NCBI): domain Eukaryota; kingdom Metazoa; phylum Chordata; class Mammalia; order Chiroptera; family Phyllostomidae; genus Phyllostomus; species Phyllostomus discolor. Next base: position 205,932,767 of record NC_040906.2, read on the forward strand.
TGGCAATTTATACAACAGAGGCATGCCCCCTCATTACTGTTTACACTTCCCATTATAATACGTGACTCTTAGGTAATCATGTGACTTTACTTTTAATAGCCTCGCCAGCTATGCTGGGACCTCCTGAGCGATCATTCATAATCTATAACTTACTAGAAATATCTCCCCCGTTTTGTTAGACGTCTTCATTTCTTTTGTTATATTTTCTTTCTCTGTGGTAAATTATGGCTATGCGTTTATAAACATTTCTAAAGTTATGGAAAGAATTGTGATCCATCTATATTTTGTATAATTATGTGACATTAAATATGCTATAAAAATTAAAGAATAAATTCTAGTAAAAATAAAACCTACAAAATAATGCTCTGTACAGAGATGAGAAGAACAATGGAAGCATTAGATGAAGTTAATGCAGTTTACTAATAAAGCGCATGCTGCCTCATCGGCTTATGAAGGCTTTTAAACACTCGGGCTGAGTGAGTATCGAACCCGTCAGACTTCCGGGCACTACCAGCGAGCTGGAATGGGTAACTCGTAGCAAGTGTGACCTGGTTTAGGGTCAGGGGTCCTACTCAGTGGCTGACCTGCTGGAAATCCCTGTGCTGCTTCTTGAACAATTGTTTCACTGAAATGAGCGTCCCCAGGAAAGTCTGATGCACTCTGACCTCTCTGCAGGCATTTACAGTGAGGGGTTCACCGTGGTTAAAGACAGAGGGCCAGCCGTGTCGTCACGAATGGCGGAATTCCACCTTTCCTCCAGCCGGGGAGTGTCCATTGTGGACAGGCACACGTCTTCTTTGCCCGGCCCTTTGGGCGAGGGGGAAGGGCACTTTGGGTGTTTCCAGATCCTGGCCCCCGTGAACAATGGTGCAATGAACTTAGGGGTGCACGTATATTTGCGAATCAGCATTTCCAATGTTTTTGGTAGATACCCAGAAGAAGGGTTGCTGGTTTATGTGCTAACTATATTCTTAATGTTTCAAGAAACCTCCATATTATTTTTTCATAGTGGCTGTGCCAGTTTATATTTTGAAACTATCATGTTAAGTGAAAGCAGTCAGACAGAGTAAGTCAAGAACTGTATGATTTCACCCATATGTGGGATATAAACTGAAAGCAATGAATGAAAGAACAAGAAAAACAAAGAACTGCCTGGCTGATGTAGCTCAGTGGATTGAGCGCGGACTGTGAACCAAAGTGTCGCAGGTTCGATTCCCAGCCAGGGCACATGCCTGGGTTGCAGGCCACAGCCCCCAGCAACCGCACATTGATGTTTCTCTCTCTCTCTCTCTCTCTCTCTCTCTATCTCCCTCCCTTCCCTCTCTAAAAATAAATAAATAAAATCTTTTAAAAAAGACACACACATGGACGCTGATGAGGTAAAACATTGGCGGTCTGCAGACACTTGATAGAGGAGACACGGGATGAAAAGCACGCACCGCATTCCGGAGGCACCCTGCCGGAAAGTCCCCGGTCCTTCCGATGTTCAGCTCAGGCTCAGCTCCCGGAGCCAAGAGGCCCCTGGAGAGGCTGGAGCTGCCCCCCCCCCCCCCTTGGCGCTGCAAACTGGAGCCCAAAGAGCGTGGTCCTGCATTTCAGTTTTTTTTGTGGCTTCCGATTCTAGCTGGGCTGAAACCCTTATCTCTGGACTCTGGGCCTACTGATAGGGCCTATCGCAGCAGCTCCAATTCCCAGAAAACTCACAATGCAGTGACCTAAGTGAGATGCAGTCCCTCCAGATAGCCTCAGTAAAGGGCCCCTAACTGGTTCCTGTCACTCCCACTAATGCCTTTGTGCCCGCGGGAGGCCAGCTGAGGCGTGAAGCCGTCGGTTATCAGCTGCGCTTCCCCCTCCTCGCCACTAGGGGCGACTCCAGCCTCTGGCTCCCGAAGCGGAACGGGAGGACCCCGAGGCGGCAGCTCCTGGTGGGAGTGTTTGCGAACCGGTTGGCAGGCGTCGGTGTATTGTTACTGCTTACACAGGAGCGCCCATCTCTCTGCGATGCCTTCTCGGCACGGTTCTCCCACGCTGTCCACAGCACCCCTCCCCCGCCCCGAGAAGGACCCCACAGCCACAATGGCGCAGACCGAGCTCCGCAACCCAGCCTATCACCCTGCATCGGACGGACTCCACCTCCAGAAGGGGCGCGTCGGGATGTTAGAGGACCCGGGTATCAAACTCTGGGTCAGTGGGATTCCCCCAGGCGCTTATTTAAGGCACTCCAAAGAGAAGAGCAACATGTATAATTACTACACAAACATGGTTTGGGGACACTTCGGGTGTTAGTTTCTAACCCCCACAATGCTGGATGCTGAGACCGCGCATCCCCACTTCTCCTCGCGGGGCGGGACGTCCCTGGGGGCGGAGACAAAGTGCTGAGACCCGTTCCCCCCCTGCACCGGGTGGACGCTTCACGCGTGCTCGCTGAGCGAGTGGAAGGGCGCTAGAGCGACGCGCTGTGTGACCCAGGAACACGGTCCCCGGGACCCCTCGCAGGACTGGCCTGGGCACCCGGCCTGACGTGGGGATGCGGGCCGGGGGCGCATGGAAACTCGATTCTGGGGGTTGGGACAAGCCGGGTGTCAAGTCTCGAGGGAAACACGGCACGGAAAGGGCAGAACAGGGGGGTGTAGCTGGAGCCCCACGGGCAGCCCGGTGCCCCTGGGGCTGTGGAGAGACACCCCGGTCAGACACTCGGGAGTCAAGGGGCGACAGCGTGCCACCTGATGGCTGAGACAAAGCCCGCCCGCGACTCCACCTTGGCTGACAGCGTCTGAGATGACAGAGCGGCCTGCACCACACATTTCCTCTCCGCGACCCGGGACAGTCTGAGAGAGCGGAGCCCTCGCTTTGAAGGGCTCTGCCACGAGGGCATTCCTCCCGTGACGGGAGACTCACCCCATGCTCACCACGGCCAGGTCCGAGCTGCCCAGCTCTCCCGGGAACCTTCTTCCCGTTTCCATGGTTACTTTCAACAAACTGTGGTAACACTTAACTTACTTTTTTATGACACACTGTGCCCATCGTGTAAAACATTCCTGAAATACATAAATTTAGGAGGGAAATTTAATCTTTTTTAATTTATTTTTTTAAAGGTTTTATTTATTTATTTTTAGAGAGGGAAGGGAGGGAGAAAGAGAGAGAGAGAGAAACATCAATGTGCGGTTGCTGGGGGCCATGGCCTGCAACCCAGGCATGTGCCCTGACTGGGAATTGAACCTGTGATGCTTTGGTTCGCAGCCCGAGCTCAATCCACTGAGCTATGCCAGCCAGGGCTGAGAAACTTAATCTTTTAAACACATTCAGAAGTTTCCCATCAGAAGACTGGGAAGCCTGTCGCCCTGCGTGTGCCCAGGCGCTCACTTCCGAGCGGGTGCATGTGTGTGCCCAGCGGAAGCGCCTTCACTGAGGAGCCCACGAAGCAGGGGTGCGCTCAGGCCTGCGTGGGGTTTCCGTTCGAGTGGAGGGTACAGGGGATAGGCAGTGGTTGTGGTGACGTGTGTACTGTCTGGTGACAGAGAGACAGAGGGAGAGACAGACAGACAGCAGGAAGAGAACCAAAGGGGCCCGCGGGTGACCGGGGTGGGGCTGGGGCCGCCCCCTCCACGGCGTCGCCAGGGAGAGAGAGCCTCGCCGGTGAGACGGCCTGGCGACCTCTGCGAGGGAACCGCGCCTGCCTGCGAACTGAGCTCTCCGGGAGGGGCTGGTCTGTTCAAGAGAATATTTGAAAAGAAATAGGTTCCTGGCCACAAACGCATCATTTCAGAGATGAGTTCGCCCTCCCGAGTCCCATTCAGCTGCAGGGCCTTCCCGAAAAATCAACAAGGTGAGCAGATCTGCGAAATCCGGGGCTTCCTTCTTCACTGCCCTTTGCAGGGAGGGCCCTAGAGGTGAACGGAGGTTTGTGGGTGATTAGTGTGATCCTGTCAACCTTGAACTTGGTGGGAGGATGCCATATTTTTTAGAAGTTATCTGATTCATTTTTTAAACATGCATTTAACACGGCAGACTATTTAAAGCTTACATGGAGATGTGAATTATTGTATTATAATTTAAAACACGATTGAAATTTCGGCAGTTACCATCTTAGGGGGTGTCCAGTCGACGAGGAGACAGATTTCAATAGTTTTGCTCCCGCCGATGGGCTCGCATTTCTGCACAGCGTCTCTGCCCTCTGCCCTCGATGTGTGTATCGGCGCCCTTTGCATTTCTAGGCAAAGGCTATCAAAACTCGAAGGGTATACTGGCGCAAGCCAGGAGTCGAGGAAAAGTCCCTTTGCAGACCAGCTCTGACGTCGAGGACACGGGCTCTGGGATTGGACAGCCCGTCCACCGTCATCTCTGGCAGCGTGTCTTTGCTGAGTCCCTCTGCTTGTTACAACGGCCACGCCCTCCTCCCCACGAGGTCCTTATACCTCCTGGGCTCTGACGCCCCCACCAGGCCACCCCTCCAGGAGCCCGCCCCCTCACTCTGCTCTGGCTCTGCCTTCCCATGGCAGGTCGTCGCCCCTCACGACTGCATTCCCCTAATGTCTGGGCTCTCGAACCCTGCACCAGGCCCGCCACCCCACACGGGGACGCCCTGCTCACCTCCAAGCAGGGTCCTGTCCCTGTCACCGGGGTGCCACACTATACAGGCAGATGCACCTGTCCGGGCTTCGAGTGCACTCACGGATGCCCCCTGCCTCTGCCAGGGGCCGGAACCCTGCCCCGGGACACCATGGCCCCCCTTGCCCCCACTGCGCAGCTCTGCCCGGCACTCCCTCCGGTTCTGACCCGAATTGCTCAGAAAGGAGAGAGAGAGGGGAAGACAAAAGGCAAAGGGAAAGTATACATCCAACACAACATTTAAATGACAAGGAGGGGTGCGGGTTTAGGTGCGAATCCAATTAATTGGATTAATTACTGCTACTGCGAATAACTCAAGTGAAGTGGCAACTCTACGAACAGAAGCTCGAAGCCTGCATATAGGCAGGCAATAAAAACAAACGGCAATAAAACAGCCAATAATCCCCCCTCTTTCCAGCTGTGTTTCCTAAGTCATTGCAAACACCATCCCACAATTAGTGATCTTAAAGTACAAGGGAGATAAAGTACCACTTAACATGGAGAAACTCAGGTATATACCTATGTTCTTGGACTGCTCATGTTTTGTTCTGGAGATTAATTCACAACTCTTGAAAAAAATATATATATATACATTTATCTTCTCCAAAAGATCCATGCCTTCTTCAAGATGCCTGGCAGAGCAGCCAGTCCGCACACCCCGGTTTTTGGGAGAACGGGGGCGCGGCCCGTGGCTGGCGGAGAACGCAAGAGGTCGCCACGGTACCATTTCTCACTGAAGTCATCGCCATCTGCCACAGGCAGTACCGGGTCCGCAGGGACAAAGACTTGGACAAGTACAAGCTAAAGAAGCCAAGAAGACAGCACTGCGTCCTCCCTAGCCCCACCCCCCCTTCCCGGAAGCACCAAGGTCTGCTTACAGTGCAGGGCCAAGGCCGGGAGGGACTGTACTCTGCCCCGCGTGCCACACGCACCTGTACGCTCTCTGGTCTTCCCGTGCACGGATGGACGGCGGTGACGCTGGCACGGAAGGGACCGTCACAGGCCAGGAGCCCGCCTGGAGCAGGAGCGGCTCCTGGGCCTCGGCGGAAGGCAGAGGCCGTGGGGGGCACTCGGAGACCTTCTTTGTCTCACTCTTTCTCAGTAGGAGGAACAGGGGCTCAGAGGCAGTCTTGACTTCTTTCTTTTTTTTTAAGATTTTATTTATTTTTATTTTTAGAGAGGGAAGGGAGGGAGAAAGAGAGAGAGAGAGAGAGAAACATCAATGTGCGGTTGCTGAGGGCCGTGGCCTGCAACCCAGGCATGTGCCCTGACTGGGAATCGAACCTGCAATGCTTTGGTTCACAGCCCGCACTCAATCCACTGAGCTACACCAGCCAGGGCTGCAGTCTTGATTTCCACGGCCAAAGACATACAAAAAAGAGTCACCGGAAGGTTTTTCATGGAGAAATCTGCCTCCCTGTCAGCCCTGGCATTGTTTATACAGGGGTGGGCAAAAGTAGGTTTACAGCTAGGGAGAGGCGGAGGGAAGATGGGACATTGCGGTACTCTCATACTCAAAACTGTAAATAATCATTGTATTACTTGTATTTTTTCCATCGGAACAACGTCAAACCTACCTTTTCTCACCCCTGTGTTTAGAACCCTACCTTAAGCCAGGGAAGCCACAGGTAACTCTCAGCAGGGACTCCTCAAATTTAGCTCTCTGTCGTCCATCCCTACTTGCTCTAACTAGACCCCTCATTAGAAACAGCAATACAAATCAGGGGGTGTGCCGTGGCTTGAGGACACAGAAACACTTTATTTGCAGTGCGACACTTTTTTTCCCTCCCCCGATGGCACGGCAGACGCTCCCGCACAGAGAGAACGACCTGACCCCGGGCCGTAGAGCGAGACGTTCCCCAGACGCCGGCTTTCCTAATCGCAGGGGAACCAGTAATCACACGCGTGTCAGAGGGGGACTTCCCACCTCACGTCCTCTCTCGGGATAAACGGTCTGGACCTGCGGGGCCCACGAGCCGGCGCAGAGGAGAGGGGAGGCCGCGGGCTGGAAGCCCGACCACCGATCTGCGTGGGCAAACAAACAGCGGCGTGCACACGAGGCCTGCCTTCCTGGTGTGTGTGTCACACGATGTGTCTCAGAATGGAATCCGTCCCCTGTTAGTTACTGCACCAGGCCTCTGCTGGACGTGGTCACGGAGACGCGTCTGAACAGCCTCTCCTCCTCACACCGCCTCGCCGCGTGCCGCCGGCCCGCTCGGTGGGACTGTGGGCGGCCTCCCTGCGAGCCAGCGGCCCCGGCTCTTGGCAGGCTTGTTTTTATGCTTTTCTGTGTCATCTGCTTCTGATGTGTGACAAGGAGAAAAATCCCCTGTATCTTCGATAGATGACGCATCGAACGCCAGTTCATTATAGATTTTATTTTCTGGCTTGCTGGCTTCTCAATTCACAGCACCCAGGAGGGGCGGAGGGAAGATGGGTCTGTGTAAGATGAGAGTGACGTCTGGCCGTTTTCCTCACGCAGAGAGCGGCATTAAACATTTTAAATGAGTCACTGAGAGTTATTTTCTCCCTTCCTTTGATAGGCTGAAGCGCATCCAAGGTGATCCTCCGGCCTCCAGAACATTCCGTATCCAGCCCGTTTCCAGACTCAGCACCTGCTCTCCCATGCACACAGTTTCGGTTGGGAACAGGTGAGCGGGGAGCGGGGTGCAGCCGTGGACACAGCGCACACCGCGATGCTTCCAATCCCCGGGGCAGCCCACCGTCTTGACTCGACTCAAGCTGCGCGGTTCTCTCCTTCGTAGCTTCAGCTTCTTGGCCGACTCGGCCAGATGGCTCCGCCGGCGCCGGGAGAGACGCTGCGACACCTGGCGCGCCCCACCTACAGCTGACAGCGGAGGAGTTCCCTTCCCACAGCCCGGAGCCGGGGACCAGCCTGTCGGCACCTCCGCCCGTCGTGACTGTGGGTTTAAACTCTACTCTGAGCCCGTCTCCTTCACAGACAGTTTTAATCATTAGAAACGAAACCCTCGCATTGAGCCAGAGCTAGCCATCTGGTAATTTACACATGTTTATCCTAGGTCCGTCCGCAGGAGCTGGAGAGATGGAGTTTAGACATTTTCTACCCCAAAACAATAATGCCCCGCCTCCTACACCGATCAGCCCCTCCTGTGAGACCCCATGCAACTACCCCCTGCTGGTAGAGCGTGTGGGTGGGAGACTTCCTAGCGTCGGACTTACAAGCAGCACGACCTTGAAAAGCATCAGTCTCTGCTTTTAAATTAGTCTAGGGGAGGTAGATCTTGCTGCAGTGGCTTGCAAACAGGTTTTCTCAACAACAACAACAACAACAACAACAAAGAAGAGAGTACAGAAAATCAACCAATCAATCAATAATTAAACATAGAGAAGACTACCATCAAACATGGGAATTTTGCAGATTATTAAAGTAGACGAACTTTTGACGCCCCTGCCTCAACAGATAAAATCAAACAAAATCGGATCTCAGAAGAAAGTAACCACAGACAAAGCAGAGGCTCGTGTAACAACTGCTGTCTAGAGCGTCTGAAATCCTAGACGGCGTGGATTAAAAGCCCAGAAAGCATAAAATGCCAAAATTGGTGCAAGAAAAAATAGATACATTGAATGAAAATGGAAAGGTATTAAATAAAAATAAATGGTTTAAATAAATGGACTCAGAAGGTTTTATACCTGACTTCTATCAAGCTTGTATAAATATTTAAATTCATTTATATCTTTCCAAAAAAAAAAAAAAAGGAAGCTACCCAGGCCATTTTATTACTTTCAAAATAAAACAGGAATAAAGACCCAAAGTTTTAATTCTATTTCACCTATGAACATGTACGTGGACATCCTGATTCAGAATAATACGTTATGACCAAGCAGGCTTTATGTCAATGGTGTGAGTTTCGCTGATTACCTGGACAGCCTCCATGGGTGTAACCCAGCACATGAGCAGCCAAAAGGGTGAATCACCTAGTATCTCTTTCAATCTATAAATAAAATAATGCAGAAAGATTCAGCATCTTTTTTATTAAAAGAAAAAAGACAACAAAAAAGCAAACCAGGAATAGCAGCTCCTATCTCGACAAGGCTAGTAAATAAAAAATTACACACACAAAAAAGGTGTAATTTTTCGAGAAATCCCAGAGAGCTCCATTCTAGCGTTTGAAGGCGACGCCGTCGTGCTGACAGACGCCCCAGGGTTCGGGGGAGGGAGCCGAGGCAGCGGGGTGTCTGGGACCCACGAAGGCTGGGGCTCCCCTTGAACTGACCTGGGCGGCAGCAGGTGGCCCGGCAGCGCCAGGCACCGGCCGCTGGAAAACTCGGGAAACAGCGGGACTCCTGTTTTCTCTCACACCGGAGTAGCTGCTCAAACCCTAACCGTCATTCTCGAAAGGAGCAGCAGGTGTTCCTAGAAGCATCTGGCCCCGTGGGATGGAGGCTGGTCAGGACGCAGAGCGGAGCCTCCTGGGATTACAGACCCGCAGTGTGGACCAGCCGGGTGGCCTGCGGGACTGTGGCTTGGGGCTGAATCCCAGCTCGTCCACTGTGAGCTCCCTGCCCCGAGGCCCACGTCCCCACCCCAGCAGAGGGCTGGTCCTCATGCCCACTCCACAGGGAGGCTGGAGGGGCACATTTCAGTTAGCAGAGACAAAGCATCAGCTCTTCGTCCTTCCACAGGGGAGCCTGCCCGGTGCCCACGAACACGTCCCGGAGGTCCGTGTCAGGCACAAGATTGGGTGAGCACGCGCCCACAGAACGCAGCAGAGGACCCGCACTATCTCCCGGGCACGCTGCACGCGTCACTGAGTTGTAAATTGGCACGAGCAAGGCTCAGCATTTCTGCGGGCCTCCGGCTTTTCCCCGGGGACTGAGACGGGGGCATTTCGGGTGCAGGTCTTGAGTGGATAACAAGATTCCTCGCTTAAAAATAAGATGTTGTACCACACAGTGATTCTTTTATAAATCAAATAACGAGTCCTTTAGGGGAGGAAGCACAGAGCGGCGTATGGTCCTGGACAGTCGCGTGCGGCTGAGTCATCAGCTCCACGATGCTGGCGGGGGAGGGGCCCGCCTCCGCACGTGGCCCCCAATGGCTGCTGCTGTCCTCTTTTTAAGGTGTCTTCAGGCCACTTTATGTTCTTTACTCCTGTGGCTGGCACCGGGCTTTGGGCAGAGTCGCATGTGAAGTTATGGGCAGAACCGAACCGCAAAGGTGCGGGGGTCGGCTAAGGGCAGGCTGCCCGCTGGTCCTGAGGGTCCTGCCCAGCTGTTCCGCAGACGAGACTCCCGGCCCTTGTTGCCCGTGTTCTCAGAGAAGACTCCGGCCTGTGACCTTGATTCGGAATTAAACGTCACAGCACAAAACACTGATTCAAAAGAGCATAAGCTCCCCCATGCTCACTGCAGTGTCATTTACAGTCTCCAAGAGAGGGAAGCAGCCCAAGTGCCCATCAGTAGACGAGTGGATACAACAACTACGGGGCGTTTACACACTGGAATCCTACTTGGCTGCAAGAAAGAAGGAAGTTTTACCCTTTGCGACAGTGTGGATGGACCTGGAGAACATTATGCGAAGTGAAACAAGCCAGTCAGAGAAAGACAGATACCGTATGTCTTCACTCGTACGTGGAATCTAATGAGCAGACTGCACTAACAAGTTAAATGGGGACACACTCATAGATGGAGGGAGAGCAGGGTGACAGCTAGTGGGGGGGGGGTTGGGGGTGGAGGGATTGTGTGCAAAGGAAAAAGGACTCATGGACACAGACAACAGTGTGGGGATTGCTGGGGGGAGGGGGTGTAAGGGGGATGAATGGTAATGGGGAAAAAAGTCAAATTGAAAAAGAAGCCAACGGCATTTCAGTCACAAGCCCCAGGCTTGTTTTTCAGCCTTTTCCTTAGCAAAAGACCCATTTCCTGTCTTACCAGTGACCCCAGCACCACAGTAACAACAGCAGCGAAAACCAGAGTGTAGCGGGAACTCAAACCAGAGAACTGAAAGGATGTCATTATAATGGAGTCTAAAGATCACCACGCGAGCACTACTAAAAAGGCGTCTGAGTTGTGGGTGGAGAAGGGGTAAAGTCACCCAAGCAGCCGGGCAGGACACTCCACGCGGTGACGGAGGAAGGGACGTGGGGCAGGCAGACTCCTGGACCCCAGGGACTTGGAGAAACGCAGGTGCAGTGGAGAAGTCCGCCTCCACCGTAGGAAGCAGGAGAGGCCTAGCCCCACATCCCACCGCCGGGGCAGGCACTGGACTCGGTATCTGCGGCACCAGAGAAAGCCGCGGAGCCCTGCGGACGCACAGCAGCGGGAAGAGCCGGCGGCAGGAGAGACGCGGAGGGTCCGTGTGTCACAGAGATCGCCGGAGAGCGAGCCCGCCTCCGCCACAGGGGACGAGGAAGCCTGCGCGGGCAGCAGTGCCAGACCTTCCACGAGACGGAAAGGGTGAGGACCCCGGGCGGCCTCGGGGAGCAGGGCGCAGGGGGCCAGAGGGGCGCAGGGGGCCAGCCGCGGGGCCTCAGACCCCGGCGACCACAGGCTGTCGCCCACCAGTTCTCAGCGAGAGGCCGGAACCCCTGGTCTGTTATTTCTGGTCTGACACGTCATGAGCGCGGGGCCGTCACGGGGCAGGCTGGTTCCCCTCCGCAGACGCCATCCGTTCGCCGCGTCCCAATATCCGGAAAGCGCTCATACCAGGATTGCTTCGCCCTTTATTTACGGCCTTCCCGGCTGTTCCCGAGTCGCACTGCGCTCCTTTGTGCTGCTGTAATTTTAGGTTGGACGTCACTCAAGACCTGAAGCTTATACAATATCCCCACACCCAAATAAAGCGTTTCCCTGCTCAAACTCAGTTAGCAGCAGATGCCAGGGATGTGCTATGAATCACCGGCCAAACCCTGTCTGGAAACCTTAACATAAATCCCTGCGTCTTACTTAACACTATGTTGGAATCTGCCCGTGAGTTGTGGTGGTTGGTGGTTCGGGTTTAGTCATTTTAAAGCACTTTGGGGAGCAGTGTGGGGGGACAGGAACGAGGTGGTGTATGGGCGTCTCTGGGAACGTGGAAGGCAGGTATGAGTTGTGGGTGAGGACAGGTGACGGAGAGGTCTGTGGGGCCAGATTTGATTGGAGTTGCCGGGAGGAACTCACGAGCACGCGTGTGCACACACACAAACACACACATATGCGTGTGCTCTGCATGGAAACAGTCCAGAAGCTAAGACATCACAGCAATGCGCATGCCCAACAGCCAGGTTTGGGGCCCAGGGAAGAGGAGCCTGGGGCATCTTATACCCCCACCCCCAAAATAGGATGTCCTCAGAGGCTGATGGGGACACATCAAAAGCCGGCAGAGGCGGACTTAGAGGAACACCCGCTAGCCACGTGTCCGTTACCGAAGACAGCTCAGCAGTGAGCAGGAGAAAGAATGACAGGATCGCGAGTCTTCCCCTATTTATTTACAACCTCAAACGCAACAATGGATTTGGGGAGGACTATAAATGGACTCTTAAAAAGACTGCTGGGGAAGGGGTTCTCACAGCGGCACCCCACGTTTTACAGCCTGGTTACACAGGGAGAGGCTGGCTCAAATGGGGGGGCTCGGCACCCAGGGGGCGCGGGAGGCCCTGCCACGCTGTGCCCGTGGATGTGATGTAGCGTGACATGCACGCCAGCTAGGAAATATCCTCGCCACATACATTTATTGATTGATTTGTTCGCTTATTTTTTCCTCACTTGGGACATGCTTGTTGCTTTTAGAGAGGGGAAAGGAGGGAGGGAGGGAGGGGCGAAGGGAGAGACACGCTGATGTGAGAAACATCAGTCAGTTGCCTCCCACACACACCCAGCCGGGGACTGAACCCACAACCTAGGCACATGCCCTAACCAGGAATCGAACCCACGATCTTTTGGTTTATGGGGTGACGTTCCAACCAATTGAGTCACACTGGTCGGAGCTTTCCACATACTTTTAACCGGGATACAAGTAGAAGGAAAAACTTCAGGAGACATCCAGATTGTGGGACATTCCAACAGAAGATCGGCCCGAGGTCATCGAACACGTCGGGGGTCGGGAAAGACGGAGAAGGCAGGACGCTGTTTCAGATCAGAGACTCAGGACACGTGCCACGTCCGGATGGGGCGAGACGGCCGCACGGGACCCTCCCCTCGCCCGGAAACGGGAAGACAGAACAGCTGTAAGGAGCGTCTGAGTGACACGTGGGGGTGTGCTCCTGAGCGGCACGCTAAATGGGCTCCCCGAGTCACGTGACGTTAGGTCCCTGGGGTGGCACGGTCGTGGCGTGATGTGCGAGGGTGACTTCACCCTGAAGAGACACGTGCTGAAATACCCTAAAAGTGATGGCGTGTTGCCTGCAGCTGACTTCCAAGTAGATCAACCAGAAACCTGCATGTGTACATGGTGATGTGCACACTCAAAACCACCACACGCACACAGTGATGTGTACACTCACACCCATACACACATGGTGATATGCACACTCACACACATAGTGATGTGTACACTCAAAACCACCACACGCACACAATCATGTGTACACTCACATCCATATACACATGGTGATGTGCACACTGAAAACCACACGCACACAGTGATGTGTACACTCACACCCATACGCACACGGTGATGTGTGCACTCACACTGACACCCACATGCCGTGTACCTCAGGTTGTGTGTGTGTTTGGGCACAAGATATGGGAGGAGTGAGGGTATGTGTGTGTGAGAAAGAAAGCACATGTGTCAAAATATAAAGAAATGGCAAATTTATAAAAATATGGCCTGTGTTGTACTAGTCTTTCAACTTTCCTATAGTTCTACACTTTAACAAAAAATAAAAGACTAAGTGGAGAAGGTTGTTTTGCTGGAGAGAAGGAGGGAGGGACAGAAAGTGACCAGAAATCTTGGCTGGATTTGCAGCTGCTGTCCCGTGTGGAGCGCCGGGGCAAGTGGGGCTTGCACGTTCCCGCCGGTGGCCCGGACGCTCCGCAGCCTCACTCTCAGGACCCCGACAGAGCTCCACCGCCAGCGGTCGGAGCCCAGGCTTCTCCCCGACGCGTGCGAAAGCAGGGAGTGCCTTCCAGAGAATCCGACGGGTTCCCGAAGCCGCCCGGAATGTTAGTGGCCAAGACTTCACCAGAGACCCATGAGGCTGGGCCAGTTTTCTGATTTTAGGGCCAAATTGTTTATCGTGATTTGACACCCACAATACTTCATCTCCAGGCATATTGCAGTGACTCTTGGCATAGTTTCAAGTTGGGAAATTTGAATAGGTGATGTGAAGACTTGAATAGTATTTGCATCTACTGAATGGCGCTTAACATTCAAAATCCACTTATAAATGCAACTTTATGCTAAATATTGTGGTGACATTCTTATAGACCAAAGAGCTGCATGTGGAAAATTACACCCAGGGCTGTTTTTTGATGGGATTAGCTACGAATGAGAAACTATACAGTGCTTGTGTGTATATACTTATTAGGACTTCTAAAAATAGAACAGCTATTTTTTTTTATGCTCCCTGAGGACTTTTCATTGCTTTTAGAGAGAGAAGAAGTGGGGAAAGGAGAAGGGAGGGGGAGAGAGAGAGAGAGAAAGAGACAGAGAGAGAGAGAAACATTGATTGATTGCGTCTCACAGGCTCCCCAACCCTGGAGGACCAAACCCGCAGCCTAAGTCTGTGCCTTGACCTTGAACTGGACCCACCATCTTCTGGTGTGCAGGACCACCCTCCAACCAAAAGGGCCACACCAGCGAGGGCAGAACACCTATTTTTCATACCATTTTTGAAGATTCTCATTCACACAGTACATGCCAAAAATGTAAAAACAATTTTCAGTCACGGAAGAACTTACTGTGCCTGATTTGGCCCGACACGGTGCCCCCCGGAAGTGCTGGCCATCGCTGAGGTCGAAAGCCTGCTTTGGCTCTGGGCCCCGCCCATCCGAATGGAAGCACCTTGAGGGCAGGGATTATGTCACTTGTCACAGCTAAGGTGATGTCCTCTATCTGCCTCTCGAGAACTGACTGACTGCATGATTTAAAATACATGAGACATAGTCCAACAGGCTAAGAGTTAATGTCACATAAACCCCACAGAACCGGGGGCCAATTACCTGACATCTCCCCACCAAGGCATGGGGTGACGTCACACCTTGTGTGCCCGACCGCTCCCATGAGGGAAGCCACAGGAAAGACAGAGCCCTTGCTGAGCAGAGGACACATGTAGAGACAGTCCATTTAAAGTCATGCTCCAAGGCCACCAAGCAAGGTTGCATTCTGCTCGACACTGTGAGACACGGTCAAGTGTGAATGATCATTGAGGAAATTACGAACGGTTCATTCGTGGCTGATTTTTCATTAGCAGGTAACGTCTCCTTTCCCGTAAAGTCAACGTCGTGGTCAAGGGTGCCTCTTATTAGAATCTGTGCTTTGAAACCAGACAGAGGAAGAGAACCCTTTTTAAGCAGCTCATCGGAGTTACATGACTCTCCACCTCCAGTGGACACACGCACCACGGTCCACGGAGGGACCGGGCGTGCAACACGGTGCATGTGGTCTGGCAGAACAGGAGCACACGCGTGCGTGAGGTTGTGGGCAGCGTCCCAGCTCATCTCTGAGTGAGAACTGAGAACCGATCGTAAATACCCATGTCTTTTGTTTAAAGTGTTGGGCTCTTTGAAATACCCCAGAGTTGATAAACAACAGGCTAGTCTTTATACAAAAATTCTAAGCCCTGGCTGGCATAGCTCAGTGGATTGAGCGCGGGCTGCGAACCAAAGTGTCACAGGTTCGATTCCCAGTCAGGGCACATGCCTGGGTTGCAGGCCACGACCCCCAGCAACCCCACACTGATGTTTCTGTCTCTCTCTTTCTCCCTCCCTTCCCTCTCTAAAAAATAAAATAAAATAAAATCTTAAAAAAAATTCAAACGAGATGTCTGGTTATTCTCCAAGTGTGAGCTGAGAGAGGCTTTCAGAGAAGGAAATCCAGGGGCGTCTGCAATGAGGTTTGTCCAAAGCAAGGGTGTGGAGGGGTCGGAGGATGATACACACCCCTGGGTGCATGGGGTGGCAGAGCCCCTGGGGGTCTAGATAGCTTCCGGAGGTGGATACGGTGCACACCGGAAGCCCCAGCTCCGCAGCGTCCACTGTGGGCAAGGCTGCACTGGCTGTCCCAACAGGTGCCCACGGCTCTGACTACGGAGACTCATCAGAGTCATCAGAGGATGGCCGCTTAGTCTGGGAGGCTGAAACGCATCCACCCCCACGGCACTCCTTCGCCACTGGCCAGGACGAGACGCTCGCTCTTCCCAGGCCTGCCGCCAGCCGCTCCGCAACCGCAGGGCCGGGGCCCCCCCTTTATGTTTCAGAAAGACAGAAACAGGAGTTTAGGGGGAAAACAAGAACATGTCCTTATTTGTAGCTGGAACTTGCCCTTCAGCCGATTTCCTGACTGGCACACTGGAGCAGGGATTCCAGATATGTAACATTGAGAAAATAATCACTGCCCTGGCTGGCGTAGCTCAGTGGATTGAGTGCGGGCTGCGAACCAAAGTGTCGCAGGTTTGATTCCCAGTCAGGGCACATGCCTGGGTTGCAGGCCACAGCCCCCAGCAACCGCACATTGATGTTTCTCTCTCTCTCTCTCTCTCTCTCTCTCTCTCTCTCCCTTCCTCCCTCCCTCCCTTCCCTCTCTGAAAATAAATACATAAAATCTTAAAATAAAAAGAGAAAATAATCACTGAGCATTTCAACATGCTTCATTTCACAGGCTTTTAATTCATTCCAAGGAGCAGAGCAGATCAATGCAGTGCAGGCCGAATAAGGATCTGGTAGTATGGAGCTCACCCTCACTTAACTGAAGGCACTGGCATGTCATAGGTGATCTGCTCACTAGCAGGCATGCACATGGCCTGCCTGGGTGTGCCAGGCCTCACTTCTGTGGGGCCAGGTATGCCTTTCGGCTGTTGACATTGTGACTCGGGCAGAAAGCAGCTCTCTGGGGCGGGGAACAGATCTGGGAGGCGTAGACCAGAAACAGGGGAATATGGCTTGAGCCCATGCCTCACGTCCCCCTGGAATCCGACACAGTCCAACCTGAAACCAGGGAGTTCGCAAGTTCGTGTGCAAATTCACTCTGCACACTGAGACGGAGCCTGTGTCCTGCCCCCGGCGGGACCACCGGCCACTGCGGGTCCAGAGATCAAACCAGCAGCCCCACACGAGGAGCCCACAGTCGAGCCAGGCAGAAAGAAGGAAACCCACTCAGCAGTCGACTGTGACGCGTGGAACCCAGAGAGGCGTCGGGCCCGAGAGGCGCTCGGAGAGGTGGCGAGAAGAGGGGGGTTTTGGGAAGTCTGATATCCCTGAAATGTGGACAGGGGTCGGAAAACAAAACCACATCAAGTTGCAAAGACGCTAGAATAACACATCATGGCACGGGCATCTTCGGCTGCACGTGACGAGAAGGCATTGGCGGGTTCTAAGGGGCCGAGGGGCAGGGTCCGTGGTTCTGAAGATCACGGGGAAACGGGCCGGAGGGCGGAGCTTCGTTCGCCTCCAGGAAGCACGCGGGGCAGCGGCTGAGTAACACGCAGAAATGGGATATCACTGAGGGGCAGCCGCTCGAATTCTTGTGACATAGAAACCACTCGGAACCACAAGCGCAGAACAGACAAAGGCAAGGGTTTTACTGTGGAAGGAGGGCGGGGCTTAACACACGTAATGAAGCGAGGCTTTAAATCTCTGCGTGCTGGCAGGAGAATGGTTTGGAGCCCAGTGATCCTGGGGGAAGTCACGTGCCTTCAGGGAGGGTCAGAGCCAGCCACCCCAGACCCCAGCTGACAGCGGCTCCCCACACGGAGGGTGTGCGGATTACAGGGAAGGCGAAAAATGAGACTGTATGAAAGGCCCGTGCATTGTTCAGCCAAGGGTCCCCCAACGGCTGGGTGAGAGTGGGGTGAAGCCATGAGCTCCCCACGAGTGAGCCCCGGCCCCAAACAGATCACCCAGTGTCTGCCGTGACCTCCTCAGCCCTGGAGCAGCTTCTGAGCACATGAGACCTTGCTGGCTCCCCGCTCCACCGCGCTGTGGTCAAGGACACGGCCCTGCCCGAGCGAGGGCCTCGGGGAGCAGTCCCAACGCAGGCCCCTGCCCTCGGCACCGGGCTGACGGACACACGGGCGCCGGGCCTCGGGCCGGCCTGGGAGCCACCGGCCTCTGCCCACGAAGCAGCAGCGCGGCCCGGAGCGGCCGCAGCAGCGCCGTCCCCGGGGCAGACACGGTGAAAACTCACCTCATGGTGATGCGTTGCACTGTGTGTAACCTGGTTAGAGAAACTGCCTTAAATTTGGGTGTCAAATGATGGAAATCAAATGTTACTTGAAAGTAACAATTTTTGCCTTCGCCATGGTGGCTCAGTTATTTGGAGCATCGTCAGGTAACCAAAAGGTTCCGGGTTCAATGCCCAGTAAGGGCACATGCCTGGATTGGGGGTTTGACCCCCGTCTGGGCATGTACAGAAGGCAACCAATGGATGCTTCTCTCTTGCTTTTCCTCTCTCTTTAAAAGCAATGAAAAAAAAAATCCTTGGGTGAGGATAAAAAAGATAAAATAAAATAATTATTTTTTTCTCATTTAAATTTTAAATGATAAAAGTCTCCAGGTTCACACTGAAGCATTTCAGACTGGAGCATACTGCGTGTGTTCTATTAAATGCCCCCCCCCCCCATTTTCACTATTAAGTATCTGTAAGTGTTCTCGCCTCGTTGCTGTAAGTAGATGGCAGCTGTAAATGGCACGGCGAGTCCTACGTAAATGCCAAGTGCAGGAAGTGCGCACTGCGGTCCTGACCTTGACGTGGCCGATGACGAGCGGCCGAGAGCAAGCGCATTCCCATGTGCCCTTTCATAGCGAGTGCAACCAACCACCGCCGAGGGCCGGTCCAGGCTGGTTCTCCCTTCCGCGGCAGTCCGTGCACCGCAGACGAAAGGAAAGCCCGGGGCCCCCTCGGCCCCTCCAGTTGCATGTGCCTCAGGGGATGCCGTGCTTCGAACATGACGCTGACAGCTCCTGCGGTCACACTGCCGGTCTAGGGCCCAGCGGGGTCAGTCTTCAGGGTGTAAAACATTCTCCTGGAATCCAGGATAAGCTAAAAGAAGAACCAGCACCCCTCCAGAGATGGGCAGCGTGATCGCTGGTGCCTTGTCTTCCATTTCTCAGGGGTCCCTTGGAGAGTCCTGGTCTGAAGGGCTGTCTCTGGCTGGGTTTGCCTGTGACGGGGTCGCTGTGGCGGGTGGGAGTCCAGCCACGTGACAGGTGCACGGGCGCCTGAGTGGTGGACAGCGCTCCCTGCGGATCGCTCCACTACTGTCTCTCCACCAAACCCTCCCTATGTGTTCTGTCCGCCAGGGCCCGGGATTTCACCAGCTGGATGCTGGTTAGGTTCTGCCAAACAGGGGCCCTGACAGGGGCCTGGAAAACCAGAGGAGAGGGAGGGCATCCTTCTTCCAGTCCAGCTTCCACCAGCAGCGGTGTCGGGTCCCGCCACTGGGTCCATCTGCACTACGTGGCTGGTCCCCTCATGCCCTTCCAGGGGTCTGAACCCAACTCAGGGGCCCTGCCCACCAGCTTCAAGGGTCTGATCAGCTAGTCTCTGCCCCTGACCCTCGAACACCAGCAGAGGGCGCATCTGTTGCCTTCTCACCTCTTGGAGTAACAAATTCCCTGTGTTACACTCGCTCTGAGAAGGCCTGGCCGGGTTCCTCATTCCCCGACTGGGATCGGGCAGGGTCCAGCCCGCAGAGGAGAGGCTGGGGGTTCAGCATGACGCCGTAAGTACACAGACAAAGAGTCTAAGCCTCGGACGGGTGCAATGGATCTGGTGTGAGGAAAGTCAGTGAAGCTGCCAAACTGAAGGACTTGAAGGGCAAGTGCAAAGACGAAGACCTCAGAGATGACACCAGGCTTTGAGGCTGCGTGCATGGAGCCTGAGGGCAGAGGTCATGGGCATGGTGGTGACCCCTGGACCTGGAGGTGTTTCAAAGACATCTAGTGAAAATGTGTCACGGGAAAGTACAGATTCCCTTAGGTTCCAGCAAGCTCTGTAGCGCTACATTTAAGGATCTGAGAGCAACCTGCAGGCCGGTCTGCTTAGCTCCACGGGAGTGGGCACGCCGAGACGGGAGCGCGTGGAGAGGAGAGGAAGGAGGAAGCAGCCTGGAGGACCACCCACCCCCGAGGGGCAGGGGGGCGAGTGGCCGGCCGGCGGGAGGAACCTCGGGGTTCCTCTCCAGGGTCCCGGGGAAGCCGGGGGAGCCCTGGAAAGAGGAGCCCGCAGAGGAAGGGGCGGCCAGTTGAGCCCGGCGCCCACCCAGGAAAGCTCGGTGGCCTCCACTGTGTTTATTATAGAAGCTGAGTAATCCTCCAAAGCACCGCCCTGCAGCCTGCCAGCTGTCCCGTGGGAACGCCTCGTCCCTGCTCCGACGTGGGAAGCGGGGCGCCAGCAGCCCGCAGACTCGGAAGCGGGGGACCGCTGCCAACGTCGTGTAGCACCTCCCTAAATACACCCCACGAGGCCGTCTCCACATGCTCCTGGCCCACGGGTGCTCTGCGCCACCGGCCGCACGTGAGCCGGAGGGAGGAGGGGCGCGGCTCCGCTCCGGGCCCCCGAGGAGTCTGTCGGATTCTGCCAATTCTTCGTCAGTGTCATGTTTTATTCCACTTGATTGGCAACATGTAAATATTATCATCTATCTTCTCCAGTGACGATTTTTTTCCCCCTACGGAAGAACTCAGCTGCAGGGAATGAAAGGCGGTCTCGGTTTCAGGAATCTCCTCCCGGGGACCGGAAGACAGGGGGGTTAGGAACATACACCATCTCCAGGCGAAACCGGGGAGAACGCCCAGCACCTGCCTCGCTCGTCTCTCCCCGCTCAGCCACGCACAGTGTGTCCTCTACACACACGGAAGCCGCGGTCACCCGAGCCCACCTCTCCCGCGTCCGGCACTGCGCCAGGGTCAAAGCCGGGGGAAGTCAGACGGCTGCACCTGGTGCAACTGGGGACAGTTTCCGAGCAGGCCACACTCACGTCCAGAGGTGACTAACGGCCGGCCCTCCACGAGCACGCGTGTGAGCAGCTGTGCGGAGGCCGTGAGACACACTTCGTGCCCAGGCATGCGGCTCTTTTCCGACCAGAGGATGAATTGCCACATGTCCGAAGCGGAGGTGGAGCGCTGTCCAAGGTAGCACCTGCTGGGAATGCTCACAGCCTGTTCCACACGGATGGCCTGTTGGTGCCACAAACAGCTCCCCCTACTGGCAGTGGCAGAAACACAGGGCTGCGCCCCTCTGTGGGCATGAAGGTGATGGACACAAGCGCGTGCTGAGCACTTTTTATCCCTTTCACATGGTGGAGAGCACCGTGGGAGAAAGTTCACAACTGTGGCTTCTGCCGGTGGTGGCTTATCACGTATGCAGCCAATGTACAAGTGACGTGATTTCTATGTGTTTTATTCATACGCAAAAGTCATGCCTGTGATCTGTTTGGGCTGTGATTCGGAAGCCCCACACTCTGGGGTTCTAGGAGTGTCCAGGCGGCATCAGCACCAGCGCAAGCTTCCACAGGCACGCACAGACAGTCCCTTGGCTGCTACTGCCCTCGAGTCGGCCTCTTGAGCAGAGATGGGCCTGGTGTGAGGGACGCCGGGAGACACAGCCTGCTGTGGCCCTCAGGGACTCTGTGTGTGTCCAGGGTGTGCTCCCTGAGGCTCGGAGAGTGTCTCCCCTGGCTGCTGGGCAGTGGTCGGCGCTGATGAATGATGAAACTGCGCCCCTAAGATGACAGGTGCTCGCTCACTATGAGAGCGCCCGCCTGTCCACACTCAGGGCTCCCCTGCGGTGGTGACAGACCTTGGAGTGCCCAGCAGGAGCCCGCTGGGTCGCCACCACGGGACATGGCAGCCCGGGGAACCTACACGAGGACGTGCCGACGCTCCCCCGGTGCGCTGTGACGCGAGTCATCGGGGGCTGTGTCTCGGACCCAGGGGTCTCATGTCTTATGCCGGCATCCGGGAAACGGCAACGGGCGACCTTCCTGACTGGCGTGTTTGACAGCATCCTAGAGGTGACAAGGGCTGACTGCGGAGGGACGGAGCGGTGACGAGATCACAACGCCGTCTGTAGACAAGTGTAGTTGCGGAGTCTCGGTCCCACTGTTGTGTTGAAATGGGAAGCCGGCAGCCACGCCACACACGTGTCCTTGCGGGCGTCTGGGCCGCCCGTGTCTCATCATCAGCATCGGGCCCCTCCCAAATCACCACTCGGAATTGATTTCCACAAGGAAGGGTGCACAGATGCAGTGGAATTCAGAGACCCTCTCCCCACACGGCTGCTGTGGCAGATCTGATTGGTTTAGATGGATTTTAGAGCCCGGCTCACTTGATGCATCATTCTTTTGTACGGGATCAAGCTGCCCAATGAATGGGGCCACGGCTCATTCTGAAACAGCGAAACCACACATGAGCCATGACACCAGCAGAGTGTGGAGTGGTAATTCATTTATTCGGCAACATAACACCTGATAATTCCATTTGGGCTCATCAATAATGTGCAGGGTTTGGGCCCCCGAGTAAGAAGTAAACAGTCTTGATTCTCCAGTTTTTTCCCCGTCTGCATCGGCCGTGGACAACACCAGCCCTGACTCGTCCCGACTGTCCCTTTTCTCCTCTGAGGTCCTTCAGCCCAGGGAGTCCTTGTGCCCTAAATGGGGCGCCGGTCGTCAGAAGAGAGAAGGCGGGGTTCCCCGAGGAAGGGCGTCTATGGTGGTGCTATGCTATTTAATGTTTTCCTCAAATGTTTTAGAGAACGGAGTTCATCTGCCTTAGAAATATCTTCCCAAGTCATCTCAGTGGACAATTAAATAAATATACATTTTAGTGCAAAAAAAGGATGTATTTTTCATTTCAAAGGCAAGCCGGTTTTCAGCGAGTGAAGGGCTCCGTGCCACAATTACGGACGCCGCTCGGGAGTGAGCCGCTGTGTACCATGGGCGTCAGGGTGCTGATGTTTCCACAGCTCCCTCTCTGTTAGACCCGGTTCCAAAGGGCCCACCCACTTACATTAAACGCTCACAAAAGACACACTGCGTGTGCCCTGGCCAAGGCAGGTGCAATGACAAAACCAGACCAGCATTACATTGTGACAATTTACTGTTCAAAAGCATAATCCCTATCCAATAACACCAATAGAACCAGTATCTTTGAAATTTTAGTAGTCCCAAAGACTGTCTCATCGCTATGGCCCTGGGGGGACATCCTAGCTTCCTGTCTCCTCCATTCTGACTCCCGAATATTAAAGAGCAAACGAAAGAAAGAACCCTCGTAGGTGGCTGCCACAGCAACGATTATTGCAGGTGATGACGCATGTCGGCTGAGCGCTTCCTCCCCACCGGGTGCCGTGCCCGGCGCCGCCCTGCAGGTCCGAGCATGAGCAGACCTGGGGCCTGTCCAGCAGGGACTGTTGTTGACCGGTATAAAGACCACAGAGATGCAGACGTGGTCACTGTGGCCATGGTGACGTGGCTCTCGGGGCTGCAGGGACTCTTTTCCCCTGGGGAGCCCGTGACCTCAAGAGCAGAGACCGTTCCTCTTCCCAGGTGTCCGTGGCCTCCGGAGCAGCTCGTACTTGCCCACGAGTTTCCACCCCCTCTCTCTCCTGGTCAGTCTAGCTGCCCCGTGTCCTCCTCTGCAGCTTCAGCACCCGCTCTTGCTCCGCCTGGAGTGAAAAGTTGACTCTCTCTGGACCGGTCAAGAAATAGCGCTTCTGCGTCCCAAAGTCTGGGAAGCCAGTGGTTTTCTCTTTTACCTGCTACACCTCCGCAGTGTCCTGCAGGGAGGGCGGGCGCTCTGTGAGCTCATACTTTCTCCAGCTCCACATCAGACGCCCCTGCTTCCTCGCTGGGCTGCATCGCACACTACCTCGGCTAAGTGGAGGGTTCTCGCAAACGTCCTCTGACAGAGCATGTTTGATAACCGAGATCACAGCCAGAGATGACTTGCCTCGGTGTCGGTGCCGTGCTCCACACAAGCTCCCGGGTACTCTTTTTTTTTCCATTATCTATTTCTGAAACCACCGAAATAGATACTTGTTCGAAACTTGAAACAGCTCAAGACATACATGGAAATAACCATCAGATAATATCAGTGCACTTTGCAAAAAATCAATTTTATGAGGTTCGGACTCAGGTGGGAAGACGAGACAGACCGCCGACCCGCCGACCCGCGGACCCGCGCAGTGCCATCTGCACCGCACACCTTCGCTCACAGGTGAGGGGGAAAAATGAGGTAAAAATGCAAATCAGCAGAAACTGAAAGACGTGAAGCTCCCGCACCATCTCCAGACCTGCCACACCCCCCCTCTTCTCCGCCAGGCCCCTCTGGGCATCGTGGAAAAAGTGAGCACAGGGAGCACAGCTCCCGTCCTCGGGCGACTGGGTGGGGCCCCGGCAAGCACAGAGATGGGGGAGCTGAGAGCAGTGAGTGCAGAAAGAGACCTTAAGATAAAAGGCGCAGTGTGCATTCAGAGACACAAAGAAAACAATTGCATTCAAAAACTTCTTTACCTAACACGGTAGCAGCTTTTGCAGCTGCTCGGGAGTTTGAATAGGTCACTGGATTTTGAAAATATTTTACTAACTCAAAACAATCACATCGAGAGAGTGGACTGTGTCGGCCCTCGAGAGCCCTGGGGGCCCGCAGTCCGTGCCGGGTCCCTTTGCTGGGTCCTTGCCAACGAGTGCAACGTGGTTGGGGACTGAGGACCCACCCTCCTCAGCTCTGCCTGTCACTTCTCTCCCCCTGACGGTGCCGCGGCGATGGCCCAAGTCCTTCGGGTCCTCGGAAGCTGTGCGGCATCTCTCATCCCCTCACTCTTCCTGCGGCAGGAGCCGCCCTTTCCCTGCACCCAGCCTCGCTGCTCCTGCCGGGAAATCCTGCTCACGGAAACGTCCCGTCGCAGTAAGACCCCCACCTGCCCAGCCGCCTCTGTGCTCTGCTGCTCCGACCACCTCCAGGGCCCTATGTGTGTAGCCCGCTCAGCTGCCCTGCGGCCCTCCCAGAGCACCTTGGGTGCTGGAATGTGAGCCTCACGAGGGCAAGAGCCCCATCTCGTTCACGCCCAGGGTGCTGCCAACACCTTCCCCGATGCCCGGTGTGCAGCTGGGACTGCAGACACCATGAAGCAGTTGGTGAAGTGTGAAGTGGATGGACGGTCATGGGCCACCACAGGGCGTTGCTGCAACGGTTCTTCCACCTGTCCTGCACGCTTGTGTTTTCAGGAGCCCGTGCAGCTCGGAGACGCGCGGTGCCCGACCATGGTGACGGCTCGAGGTTGCAGCACGGGGCGGCAGAGGAGCAGCTCCCAGATCACGGTACCGGGCCGACAGCGAGCGGGCTCGGGGCAGCAGGCAGACGTAGAAGGCACGTGGAAGCCCCGGCAGCCCAGCTCATGCCCAGCTCACACCCAGCCCGGGCCAGACGGCGGCTCGCACACTGTGTGTTCTGTTGTTGTGCCAGGAGGATCCGTATGAGAAAAGTGGTCTCCGGGCCACTGAGCTGCCTTTCAGCAGGCCCCAATGACCTGGAAGGCACGTGGATGCCTTACAATGGCTGCCTTACTAACGCTTGGCGTTTCCAAACCCAGCAGGTAAGATTACGTACTCTCTGAACAAAGGGTTTTGTGAGAGTGATGGAGGGGGAACGAGAGGCTGCACCGTCTCCAAAGCAACAACGCCTGACCATACACCACCAGACCCCACACGGTGGCTTTACATGAATGTCCTCACCATCACGGATTCACCTGGGGTTGGTTACATAAGCTTTAATTTTATGTATCATTGGTAATGTTTTGTCGGAATCGGTAATATTTGGGGGAGTATTAGAGACAGTAATAGGACCATGGTTCCTTAGCTCCAAATCAGGATTCGGACCCAGATGGATGCTTGCAACTGGAAATAACATGTATTTGCTGAAGTATGACAAACTGTACATTTTTATATTGCTACATATAGAATACGGAACTGAGGTGGCCGGAAGAATGGATGAACAGGCCTTGGGTAAGTGCTCACATGTTTTCCCTCTGGAGTGACACCCCCACAGTCACTGCCCAGGGAGGATGGTACCCGGGACCCGGAGGCTGCGCAGGAGCAAGCCGGGGCGTCCTGTCATGTGCAAAGCGGAATGCAAACGCGCCGTGTCATCAGAAGCCAGAGCGTTTCAGGAAATGAGGTTAAACACGCTAATTCTGTTTTCAGATCTCTAATAGTTCAAAATTAAGCTTTCGCTGGTGTGATGAATGATTCAGGGAACTTAATAAATTCTAATTGTGTCATAAATGCAATTTAAAATATTATGCCATGGACTCCTGCTCAAATTATACAATAAATATACACGTGCAAAACTATTTTTAGAACATTTGGGAATAAAGGTTTGCCCTGTGTGTTATTTGTGTGCAAGATAAAATAGCCAGATTATAAAGTTAACCCCCGCCCCTCCCCCCGAAAAAGCAGAAAACAATACTGGCTAACTAGAGGAAGGAAAAAATGACTGAGTTTATCACACCGTCCCTAAAAATTATATTACAGTCACCAGAATTTCTATTTCAAAATCCACCTCTCCTCTGAAGTCCCCGTCTCACGGGACTTATGAGTTCTGAGGCTGTGGCCACAGGTGTGACACTGTCCACCTTGAAACCCTTGGACCCTTCGGATTGACTCCTGCAGGGTGGGCTCAGTAACCATTCATAGAGAACGGGTCAGGCACGGGAACTACAGGCACGGGAACTCGACGAGCGATGCAGTGTCGCGAGCCGCGAGCCGTGAACTGGGGCAGGGGAGCCGCAGCCTCGCAGCGAAGGACAGCGAGTTCGCCAGGCAGATGCCACCTCGAGGCCCAGCCGGGGCAGCGGGAACACAGTAACGGCCAAATGCCTTCTAGCTGTATAAACGTCCTTTCTTTCACACTGCTTCCTGGGCCACGTTTCTAGATTTCTGTAAGAATGTGGCAAATGACAAGAAGCAACATTTATTATTTTCGTTTATCTTAGTAACTCGGTTCCCGCTGGGACTGCTGGGGATGGGAAAGGGGTTGGGACTGGAGGAACAGGGCTATTCGGGTGACTGCAGCCATGAGACCCAGGAGAGTCTGGAGTGTCTGTAAGTCTTGCCCTGGGTCTGTGCAGGCTGCAATCCCTTGAGCTGCCTTTCTGTGCCGGAAGGAGAAAAACGATTCTATTAACTGAAAAAGCCAGTCAGTGCTACGGAGAAGTCTCCGAAGACAGACCGCCGAGTGCCTGGACCCAGGCCCCTCGAGGACCTGGGATCCCTGTAGCTAGAGCATCTGAGCCAGACTACACGAGGGCCGAAGGGAGTTAAACGTCTTGGTCTAGTTCAAGGCTTTGAAGCCAAGAGTGAGGATTTGGGCCAGAGCGAAAAGGACCCGGACACCAAAGCTACCGGAGAGGAGAAAGGTCTCCGGCAGCGCCGAGGACCAAGGGCGGAAGGTCTCTGACGGGGTGACAGTGCCACAGGGACGGGCACGTGTCAGCGGGTCCCCCTGGTAGTAGTGACAGTGACGGCCTGGCGCCCGCACGGCTGGAGCGAAGGGGCAGAGCCCACTGTTGCAGCAGGAGCTACTTCCACGGGGGAGAGTCCTCAGTTTCCACAAAAACCCTCCATCGCTGCTACTTACGATAAGACACACACGCGTGTTTTCCCGAGGGGAGGTGTGGCTGTGACAGTGCGTCCAACCCCCCTCCCCCCACTGCCTGTCAGGGGCGTCACGTTTCCCACAGGAACCTGTCACTGGCATCACAGAGCACACTATGCTTTCAGGAACGAAAGGCCCCGTCACCAACACACACATCTGTGCCCTGTTTCTCAGAGAGTGACACACCAGTTGAGGTGGCGAAATGCCCTCGTACAGCACTACCCTGGCCAGCCTCCCTTGCAGCTAGAACGGGTCACCGACCAATTTCTGACCCAGGAAATGTAAGCAGAGTTTCGTGTCTATTAAGTCCCTTAAATACAAGGAATAAAGACGCCCGATGCAAACTGTCCTTCCCTTTGTCTTTCTCCTTGTTTGGAAGAGAGACTTGGGGAATACCACTCGGAAAGCACACTGGACCGAAAGGTGAGCTTGAGACCATCGGCATCAACGAGGCAGAAAGGAGGGGAGAACGCTGATCTCGGGGGTCGGCCATGACGCGAGCCAGCCTTGGAACACCTGACGCCAAACCCCCACCAGAGAGACAATCCACTCCAGCGGTCGCTGCAGCCACAGAACATAATTCCCGGCGCACGCACGCGGCCACGGGAACCGGACGTCCAGGGCCAACCAAGCACGGCTGAGGAAAAGAAGAAGGACACGCTGAGGACGAAACGCAGTGCGGCACTGCACGTGTCTGCGGGCAGCGGCGCAGGCGCAAGGAGGGCACCCGGGGGAACGTGCTCACCTGCTTGGCGGGCCCTCGGAGCGGGGCGGGGGGCTTGGATGGAGCTTGGAACATGAGAGGGTATTCGTTCAATGACGCAGGAGAAGAGGGGGCGGCTGCCGCCGTCCCTGCCTCGGGAGCTCATGTGCAGAGCACAGGGGGGCGTGAGCAACATCAGGGGCTTCCCAGCCCAATTCCTGTTGGTCGCCGGGCTCAGGAATGCATCATCCAGTACAGAATGGGTAGCGTTTTGACCGAAGAATGCATTATCAGAATTATCTGGCTCATTGAGAGAAATCCACAGGTCCTTCTTCATTTAATTCGCCTGCTCCGGCGGGCGGGAGGGAGGAGCCGGCTGCAGGACGGGCCCTCGCGGCCCTTTCCTCCACGAGCAGATGCCGCCGCTCCCGTCTCCACCCTCTCGTCGTCGTCCCCGCTTCGGAGGAGGTCGATGGAGTTCGCCGCGGGAGAGCCTCAGCGGCAACCTTTAGAAAAGTGCGTGCTGCCAATAAATTAATATTCCCTCATGGCGATACAAACACGGCATAACATATGCAAGGCGGATTTTAATATTCATGACTTACGTCCTTTGAAAGAGCGGCGAGGCGTCCAATGTAGTAAGGTAACAAGAAAGCACTTTGTAGAGGGGTCCGAAGTCCTTTGTGGCGTGAATGAGTCCTCACGGTATCCTCATGAGAAAGACAGGAGGCAGAGACGGCTTGCCACAAGTTCCAGGCAGGACCCAGGGCGGGAAGGTGCCCCTAGGAGGTCACCTGACGAGCGTTACGGGGCCCCGAGCCTTCGGGAGCTGGTGTGTCGACGCTGGCTTCCTGAAGAAGTCTGTGAGTTGGGGTGCACAGGTGACAGGGCGCAGTGTGGCAGGCTGCCCCCAGGGAGTCCTGCCATTGCAGGGTGTGTGCACACGGGTGATTCCAGGTGCGCTCGGGCAGAGCTGACGGCTAACATTCCTACCTTAGAGTAAGTTCAAAGCCAACGCCCCTACTCATATTGCCGATGACCCTCATCTTAAGCTTCTGCACAGGTCGACCCTCCTGGTCCCTGAGGCCTGGCCCAGCACCCAGGGCCAGCCACTGTTCTCACGGGTGCTGCCCTGTAACCGTTGGTACACAGTTCATTTCAGCCTCCCCAGTGTGATAATGACAGTGAACACTTGTTAGCACACTCCATGGGCCGAGGATCTTTCTAAACACTAAGCAATCTGGGCAACTCACTTCCCCTCACCTGGAACTCACTGGCTCCACTTTGCAGATTAAAAGCAAGGCGTGGTGGAGCGGCCCAAAGACACACGCGGAACGAGGGTCCAGACCAGGCTGCAGACTTGGTCCCCTGACAAATAACTTAGACCACAGGTAAGCTCTCTCTCCCTTGGGATATGCGGCCATGACTTCAGGGATGTCACTACACGTGGCTTCGGCCAGGAGCTTCCTTACCGTTATCCTTGTCCCGCCTCCTGCAACTTCCCCAAACGGGGACACTCAGGAACACCGACCTTCGGTTGAACTACATCTCTTCAAATAGTTTCAACTCGTCTTTCTTCCAGAAATACTTCCCAACATGTGTCTCCCATGCTGTGGATAACTGGACTCTTAATTTTAGACTCGTGTGACTTCCTCTTCAGTGTGATCGGTGAGTCCTTGTGGACAGCTTAACCATGCCCTCCGTCCCGGCCCAGCCCTCTCCGCTCCCGTCCCCACCGGCTGATGTGCACGCGGCTGCCTCCTCGGTCCCTCCAAACGTCACTCACCTGACACCTGCCCCCCAGAGGCCTTCGCTGGGCTCCCTGTCTAATCCACCCCATCCCCCCCCATGGCCTTGCCCTGCTGCTCTGCCCCAGAGCTCCCGCCTCGGGTCCTAAACAATACGTACTTCATGCCCCTTCCTTCAGCCTGTGAGTGTTCAAGTCCCCTGTCCCCGGGCATGAAATGTCCTCCACTGGGCTCGCCAGAGCCCCGGCCAGGGCCTTGATCGCACGAGTGACCCCAGACAGCGCGGCCGGCCCAGCTGAGCTCCATGTAAACGGTGTCTCTCAACTCACATCCCTGGGGGCTGGCCCAGCAGCCGGAGCACGGTTGCACTCAGGCTAGTTCAGGTAAAGGCCGGCTCAGCTCTCCTGGTCGGGGTCCTTTCCCGGGACAGGTGGAGGCCTCGGGTGCTATAAACAGGAGTCGGGGAGGAGGTGCCAGTTGGAAGAGATGGGTCTTTACCGGCAGAGCAATGGAATCAACCCTAGAAGCCAATGATCTGCCACAGAGATGGTGACCATTTCAAGAACAGCGTCTGTTGAACACAACATGTTGTTGGCTGTGTACACAAACAAACAGGACTGAAACTCAGTTCCCCCCTCAGGGGAGGGCCATGTCGCTGGGCCAATGCGTGTGTCAAGCAGCCGTGGGACAAGGCAGCGTGGTGTCCGTGTCAGGGACAGGGTGAGGCGTGCACAGCGAGGGCACACGGGGTGGGGGTTTCCTGCGTCCCGAGTTTGCTCAGATGATTCTCTGCTCTTGTCGCCGTGTGCCCCTCCCCAGGCACCTAAGATAAATCCAATCTGAATAACACGCCCCCGACACTACTCGCCTCTTGCAGCAATTACTTCTCTGTTTTTATGAGGGTTTGACTCGCACGGGGTGAGATTTATCCTCGACAGTGCACAATTCCGCAGATGGGGGCGGATGAACGAAGCTGCACAACTGCCATCCAAGTCAGGTGGCTGGAACAGTCCCTGAAAGCTCCATGTGCCTGTGTGTGACACATGGCCTCCGGAGGCTGGCCTGTTGCACAGGCGGCTGCGCCTACACTCAGTCGACTTGTATCAACAGCTCATTTGCTTTTATTGGCTCTCCGTCTTCTGTCGGATGGACGGACCATAGTCCATCCACCCTTCGGCCCTCGGAGGGGCAGCAGGACTGTCTGCTGCTTGTTGTCCATGAACAATAACGCTGCTTTCAACGCTAGCGTGCAGGGGTTTGTGGGAGTGTGAGCTTTCATCCCGCTGGGGGCCACCCTCCGAGGGAGAATGCTGGGCCACTCGGAAGTGCACTGTGACAGCCCCGTCTCCATGCCTGCCCACAGCGGCTCGGTGGCGCCCTGGTGCCAGCCCTGGGACGTTTTCTCATCACCACGGTTCTGAGAGGCGTCTGGTGGCTCCTTGTGGTGGCTTTAACGTGTGCGTCCCCGATGGCCGATGACGTCGGTACCCTTTTATTTCTGGCGAGGTGCCCATTCAAATTGTTGTTCCGTTTTCAAACGGTTCCGTGTGTTCCTTATCTCGGTCCTGAGTGTTCTCCGTATTTTCTGGATAACACCTCTTTATCTCGGGGTGACCTGTGACTGCTTTCTCCCGTTCTGCGCTTGTTTTTCCTGCTCCCAAAGAGCCGCAGTGATTAGTGTTGACGGGGTCTACTTTATCACGTTCTTCTCCTAATGGACTGCGCTTCTGGTGTTATCTTTGCATCCCCCAAGGTCACAAAAACGTTCTCCTTTTAAAACTGTTACAGACTGACCCTTACACCAGTAATATATTCGAGTAAACATTTGCATATAGTGCCAGGTATGGATGAAAGTTTTTTTTTTTTTTTGTATAGGTATTTAATTGTTCCAACATGTTTGGTTAAAAACACAATCTAAAATAATTAATTTCAACTAGAATGAAACACATTAATAGCTTCTGCCATTTTTTCTATAAAAGGTAATATAAATGCATTATAAAATTAGAAACCACAGATAAAACAATAGAAAATAAAAATTAGGACGGGCAGAGGTAACCAACTTCGCTGTGTACATTTCCAGTATGTTTCTCGACATAACAGAGAAGCCGCCTGAGATCCAGAGGGACGGAGCCACTCGCCGGGGCCAGTCGGTACGCGGCAGCCCCGGGGTCGGGGGCCCGGGCCGTCTGACAGCAGAGACGCCCAGCTGACGCATCGTGGGGCGGGGCCCGGACGGCAATGGATGAGAATTAGTGAGTAGACAAGCCCACTCAGAGCAATCGCACAGACGACCAAGATACAAGGGGGATAAAGGGGGGAAGGCTAGTGGGGGGATGACTGTCTTCCTACCCTCCTGAGCTACAACCCTGACCGCTCACCCTCACCCACCAGCACGTTCAGTGACCGACCTCTGTGACTTCTACATCCTGACCGTCTCTAAGGTCTCTTCTCTCTATTAACCGATCCCAGTTTAACTCGAGGTCCCCTCCACCTGAAATACTCCACCAGTGTCTTAACTTCGCACTAGTCCTGACCTCCCCCAAGTCGAGTTAGCCAAATAAAATAAAAGAAGCTCGGTCAGACTCACATTTCATGGAAACAACAAGTGATACTTTAGTGGACGTGTGAGCCAATAGTGCATGAGCATACTTACAACAAAAGCATCATCTGCAGTTCGCCTGAAATACCCATTTAACTGGCCGTGCTGCGTACTGCCTGCTAACCCTGGCAACCCTCATCTGCCCGCCGAGGACACACCCTCGCGGCAACATATGCACGGACACACACACACGAACGCAGTTGGTCAGGGGCAAACAGGGAGCGGGGACAAGAGCGCACTTGGGCTCGTCCTTGAAGGATGCACAGGACTTGATAAAGAAAGAAAGAAATGCCAGAGGAAAAAACAAAATAAAACAAACCAAAGCCAAATAGACAAACAAGTCCTTTGTGGATTTTTGTCTCATCGCTCAAGAAAGGGCAGACTGA
Source organism: Phyllostomus discolor (assembly GCF_004126475.2). Lineage (NCBI taxonomy): Eukaryota > Metazoa > Chordata > Mammalia > Chiroptera > Phyllostomidae > Phyllostomus > Phyllostomus discolor. The sequence continues at coordinate 205,965,584 of NC_040906.2, forward strand.
TATTCTGCATATCGTTTGCTTTTCGCTACGCTTGCCGGAATACATCTCTTTCGCTGGGCTCTCATTTCATTGGAGGCAAACGGTTTTGACCAAGCACACAGCACCCAGGCCGTCAGAACGTATTTTTGTCCTTCCTCTTTGCTCCCTCGCATCTCCAAGATGACACGGAGGTCAGTTGGAAGCGCTTCTTTCCCTCAATCAAGAATCTGACGAGCCTTCACGCCAAAGGGCCGAGGCGACTATATTACGTGACCGTGACCTTTGGTCTCGGCGCTTCCCTGGCCGTATCTCTGTTGTTCGAGGCCCCCGGCCTTGTGGGCGCACACCCCTGTGGGCAACCACCGCTGCCCGGCTGTGGTGCGGGGAGCCGCGGCTCCTCCTTCCAGTGAGACTCCGGGCTGCAGTGGATCGGAACCGGGTGGGGGATGAACACACAGGCGCTGATGCGGTGAGGGACACGCCAGCCCGGCGCCAACTCATCATCTCCCGTTCTCAGAACTTAATCAGGTATTCAGGCTTTTCATGAAACTCCCGTCGGCCATTTGCTCTTCATCGCTAATTAGGAGAGAGATCAGATTAAATTTCCAGCGGGGCAAAGTCCCTGCTGCCTTTCTGTAGTGAAGGCATTCACTTTAATGCAGCTTATTAGGGAAATTGAACTCTTTTTCTGACGGAAGATGAGAAAACCTTCGAAACGCTTTCTCTACCTGGGAACGCAGGGCTCTGAATGTCACCGTGGCGAGCACGTGCCTGTCTGAAGGTCACCTGGCCTGGGTGTCCACAGCTGCGGCCGGTGTCCAAGCGGATGAAGACGGCTCTTCATCACGGCACTCGTGCGTGGGGTCGAATGGTAGGGCTTTCTCCACGTGGTTGGCGCCTTGGTAGCTCGGGGAACACTTTTCCTGCAAGCGAGGACCGCCTCCTGATTTCGTGCTGAGCCTGACGCGCCCTAGGCTGTGCCAGGCCCGCTGTGGCTGGGAATGGTCACGCGACGGATGGACCGTGCCTCTGTAGATGTGGCGTGCACGTAGCCAGACCACCAGCATGTGGCAAGGAAAACAGAAGCAGAGATGGACAAGCGGGGCCGTGACCTCACCGAACAATTATTCCGCAGCCCCGGCGTCTCCATCTCTGAAGCTGCCCCGTGATGCGAACGAGCCTGCTGGTGTACGACCCTAAAAACATCCTCAATTTGCCCTGGCTGGTATAGCTCAGTGGATTGAGTGTGGGCTGCGAACCAGGCATGGCAGGTTCGATTCCCAGTTAGGGCACATGCCTGGGTTGCAGGCCATGACCCCCAGCAACCGCACATTGATGTCTCTCTCTCTCTCTTTCTCTCTCTCTTTCTCCTTCCCTTCCCTCTCTAAAAATAAAATAAATAAAATCTTAAAAAAACCAAAAAACATGCTCACTGACACGTCAGCCCCCTGTTGACATTCCCCTGTGCTTGCTTTCTGTAGCACCGCGGTGTTTTCCCGTGTGCTGTGTATTCCACGTTACATCAACCCCTCACCCTCCCTCCCTTTTGTATCTCATGCAACAAAACCAAAAGCAAATGTTTAGTCGGTATTCTATTTTTTTTCTAAAAAGGGCAGGATCCTACTGTGCCTCTCTTAGCTACTTCCGATCCCTCTGTCCAGTTGAATTTATGTTGACCACACGTCTCTGGACAGATGGCGGACACTCCCAGGATGCCCCGCCGGAGAAGGGCCGGCGATGGCGCGAGACCCGTGTGAGTGAGCACCGTTGAGAGGCAGGTCCATCACGACAGGGTTCTCCCCATTCCAGACACCCAACACGTGCGACTTCATGACACTGTAGAGATTTGGGGGCACCACCTAAAACAGGAAGGGGTCTTTTCCAGACGACATCGACTTCCTGTTTGAAGGACTGCTTGGTACTGGAAGGCGAGGGCAGGGTGGGACTGAACCAAACTCTAAAGTCACGGTCGTAACGATGGAATCAGGCCAAACCAGAGCGGTCATCCGTGCCGGCCTCACAGACGGGCTGAGTGTGCACAGCCTGGCCCCAGGGGCCTTTCCTAGGCTGTACGTTCGACAGAGAGAGTTTCAACCAACACAGGCACCCGGCACGTTTCTGGAGAAACGCTTTGCTGGCCACGTGGTGATGGGATGGGCATGAGTGGCCCGAAGACAAGTGCCAAGGAGACAGCGCTGAGCACACGTCGCTGCAGTGCCCGAGGGGCAGATGGCACAGCCGCAACCAGGGGGCGGCCTGGGGGGCCGTCTGATGACACGGAACAGTCAGAAGCACCAGGGTGTCGCAGTTTTGGTAACGCCACCCCGTCACACGACCCAGCGAGCCACTCCTGCGGATTCTGCATTTATAAAATAACCGCCGGGTAATGAGTGGGCTGTCCGGAAAGTGAGAGAACGTGCTGGTTAGTAAACGTAAACAGCTTCTCCTTGAGTTGCTTTTTAGTCTTATTCTGCTCTAGTAAAGTCACATTCGGGTTTACAAACAAAGGCAGGCAACAAGCCAGTCCCAGGGACCCAGCTCCAGAGACCAGTGACCTCTGACTTTGCTAACACTGGGCTCCCCGGGCCCCCAAACCTTCGGAGTCATGCTGTGTGGGCCTCGGGGTGGGGCAGAAGCTCAGAGAGAACCTCATTGTCGGGTTGGCGTCACTCAGCTGCTGGCACTGGGCAGGCGCCTGCACCCAGCGGGGGGCCCCAAGGTGGGCAGGAGGGGGCAGGGCGCTCTGCAGGCCCTGAGGCTGACAGCCGAGCGGGGAGCCCCAGCAAGAAGCCCCGGGGTGCCTGGCTCTGCACGAATAAGGCCCCGTGAGTGAGTGCGTGCTTTGAGGTGGAGCACACGATACATCACACACAGCCGACACACCTGGGCTTTGTAACAGGCATTTTAGTCCACCCCGCACAGCGCGTGGATCGATCCCTCTCCCCAACACGGACACTCGTCAATTCAGTGAAACCCAGTGGGAACGGAGTGAGCCGGCTCCTCGGTAGTATTTCCAACACCGAACAGACCCGCTGGGGTGGCCGCGTCCTCCCAAGAAAATAAATGTGTCAGTAAGTCCAGAAGTAGATGGATATATTCTTCGAAAAAAATATCTGATGGATGATTTCAGTGAAAAGGACCCATCACGGCTATCACTCGAGTGTGGGTAAATTCGTAACAGACACATCCATCCTTAGCAGACGCTGTCAAAGCGTTTTTAATGGGACTTTAAAATATTTGAGTTTGGGGGGCTTCTCTGTGTCTGCTACTTTCACCCCTGATTCATGTGCTGTCTCAGAAGCCCGAGAGTGTGAACTGCCTCCTGAAGGCAGAATTGACGTCTGCCTCCCCGGGCGAGGCTGGGGCATTGTGGGCCAGCCCCCAGCCCCCAGCCCCGAGCCCCGAGCCCCGGCGGCACGTGCTCGGGGGCAAAGGACACCAAAGCCGTTGATCTGACAAAAACGCAGCCCGGAGACAGGCAGCGCAGTGCGGCTCTGGCAACAGACCGTGCACCAGGGAAAAATAAACCCGGCACAGCTATATCTGGGCCCCGCCTTCACCAAGGCTCGTCGGCGGCCGAGCCATTCCAAGGATGGAAGGAAGGACGAGTCTGAGCTTGGCCTGAGCCCTTTTTCAAAGTGAACCAGCCAGGTCGGTCGGTCGGTCGGTCGGACAGTCGGACACCAGGAGCGGAGAGAGCGCTGGAGCGGCTCCGCTGGCTCCCGCTGGGCGCAGAGCGGCAACGGGGAAATATCGACCCATGTCGAGGAAATGGGACGGTTTTACTTTTCCCCACATCGTATGGAGCGAGTCCAGCAATTACTGCACCTCGGTTCGTGGCCGCTGAATACTATAAAAAAAAAACAACAACAACACTCAAACGCCACCCGAGACTGCAGGCCATACACTGTGATCGAGTTTCCAATAAAAGTACAAGAGGAATCGGCAAGGCTTGGAAGGCGGGCAGTGAAGATCCATGTGAAGCCACCAGGAGAGCAGGGGAGGTTCCGAGGTTAGGATGGAGAGGGAAGGAGGAAAGCAGAGGAGGTCGTCACGCTGGGACACGTTAGGGCCCGAAGGAGACTCGGCAGGTGACCTGGCTTTTTACCGTCTCCTCGCTCGTCTTCTGGAAAGGGCACGTGCCGCCCGCTCGGAGCGGGTCTGAAGGCCTGTCGGCTGCACGGACGGGCGCCCGGGCTGGCCGCGGGCTTCCCCGAGCTTGGCCGGCATCCGGCAAACAGGTGCCCAGCGTCTCATCGCTCTGTGCCCAAGGGCGCCTTCCTATACAGTGAAATTTCATGCTCAGCCGCACTTCAGAAACATATGATTTAGACATGCCAGGCTCCTCCACATTGGAAGCTTCTCAATTCTCCGGGTCCCAGGCTTCTGGTGGAAATGGCGATGCTCAGTTGAAAAAGTGATTTTCCCCTTTTTTTTCTCTTTTTACCTTGTCTATAGAAATCTTTTGAAAGAAAACTGAGCAGCCATGCCGAAGTTGAATTAATGACATTTCGTAATGTGATATTCTCATGCATGAGACTATTATCGGAATGACAAAGGAATTTTTCATTTGGAAACATGGAAGAATAAAAGAAATTCACCACGGACCATAAACAATGAACACGGGCAGGTGTCTGCCTTGCTAGTCCCGCTGAGAGGGGGAGGGGGGAAGAAAGTTATAAAGATAAAAATATCTTAAAGTGACATAATTTGTATAATTTGAAATCAATGTTTGCTCATATATAGAGAATTTATTTCTATCAGATGGCAACGGTATGAGACATAAACATGGCCTATAGAGTTTTATGATAATTAATTTACATTGATTATGTTACTAATGCACGCAGTTCTTCCGCAAAACATGATTGAGGGAAACTCAGAGAACGGCATGGTTTCGGCGTCTTTAGGTTGCCGCATTGGCGATGCACGGTGACGAAGGTCCTCGGTGTAACGACGGCCTCTCTCTCCCAAGGCGTGAGCAGCTGCTCAGAGGGGGGAGCTGGACAGCTGCTGAGGAAAGCTCGTTCTGGACCCACCCCTCACTGCTGGAACGGACCAGCGAGCTGGACACCCTCCTTCCAAGTGGAAACACCCCTGGCGGAGCTCCGTGTTGGTTGGTACCGTCTTCTTGAGACGGACTCGCACGGGTTCCCATGTCCCACAACGTGCGTCTTCTTAATTCCCCACGTTCTCCCTCCCCCCTCCCCTCCCAGTCCACCTCCTCCTCCCAGACTCTGCAGATACCCTCTCGACCTCTCTGGCCGGAGATGACCCCTCCACTCAGCAGTCGTGACTGAGCATTCAACCGCGCCCTGACCCTCCTAGACACACGAGCCCCATCACCTCAACCAAGGTCACTGAAATTAGGTGGCAACGGATTCCAGTGTCCGAATAATCAGGGAGCACGGTCTGCCGTTCTCGCATGTGTATATTGCAGGGGCACAACACGCACATCAGGACAGCAAGTGATGCCCTCGGGAGGCGTTAGGACTTGGGACCTGCGGAGACTGTGAGGGGAAGTGGGCGGAGGGGGGTAGGTGGTGGTGGAGGGAGACCTGACTTTGGGCGTTGGGCACACGGTACATGTGATGTGTCAGTGAGCTGTGCAGCTGACACCTGTGTGGTTTATTAACCAACGTCACTCCAATAGATTCGACAATAAACAAACAAACAAGTAACAGCTCTGCAAGAATGACAAGGTTTGGCTGAGGACACACGTGACCCACTTCACAACACTGTCCAGGACGGCGTGCTTCCCAGCTGCAACTCGCAAAGGACTGTGACATCTGTGGGGGGCAGAACCACACGTCAGAAATCAAGCAGCTATGGGAAGTATCGGATGGCAGCACACAGAGAAAGAGTAAATGGTTTGCTACCGTCTTTGTTCCCGCCCACGTGTGCGTATGCAGGAAAACCCACTTCCTGCTCTGGGGCAAGGTCAGGTACACCTTCAAGTGCACTGACTTAGTCTGCCTTAAAATGCGTCCCAGAGAAAGCTCGTTGGACGAGGTCAGCTGTGGCCGGGAGGAAGGAGCTACACAGTCAGCCGTGCTTGGGAAACAGTAGATTAAACCAAATTAAACGGACATTGTTAATGCCTGAATTCCTAAGGCTTTCAAAATGCTAATAGGATTGCAAATGTCCAAGCCTCCAAAACAGTATAAGGCACATTCCACCGCCATCTGACCATGACGTGCCGGGGAGGGTTGGGCCTCAGGAGGCCCCCGCTCCCCGTACTCTGGAAGGTGCTGGTCACGGCCGGCGCCAGGGGAGACGCATGGGTCCCCTATGTGTGTTGCCCCCTGACTCCTGCCTGCCCCACACAGTGAACCCCACCGCACCCTGCGGGGGTGTGCCAGCAGGGCAACGACAAGCTGAGAACTCGGGCGACAGAAAAATAGAGCAAGACAGCGCTGCACATTTTGTGTGGCCTTTGTGGGGAATGGCAAACTCACTTCAGTACGTCCCCCAAATCTTGCAGTACGGGTTTCTGCGGGAACCCCTGTGAAGGCTGCACTACGATAAAAACTGATAGCCTGTGGAGGACACACCGGATGCCCTTAGCTCCAGCAGCGCTGGAACTGGAGGAGCAAAGGCATGAGGTCAGACAGGAAGCCCACAAGGGGAGAGCAGGCTGGCTTCTGCACACTGCCCTGTGCACCCGCTGTTCGTGTTGGACCGCCTTCACCTGTGCCCAGGACCCCACACTGTCACCTCTGGGTGGGTCTGAAAACGTCACGGGAACACAGCAGGGAAATGCCTGGTTATCTGTGCACCAGAGCTGACCCAGGCAGGAAAAAACAATCGGAGCAACCGTTTTATTTTCCTCGTGAACTCACAGGCTCTTTCCTAACGGGGGACGGTGGTTTTTATTTTACGCTTTATATTTATGGAAGCTTTTCATATGGACATTTTTTTCTCCTTGACGGACGAGGATGTAGGAAGGCGCCCTGTTTCACAGGGCGAGGCGCCAAAATGAAAGACGCCGTCCGACGCCGGGTTCCAGGCCACGTGACCGTCTATCTCCGGGGCCCTCCGTCCGCCTGTCGGCAGCGGAGCCGCAGAGCGGCCTCGCAGCGGTTTCCGCGGAAACATCACTTCCCGTCAGGCCGAGAACAAAAAGTAGCATTTATTTACTTCCTGGCACTGGCCTGCCACTCTTCCGATACTTTTTCTTTCAACTGTGGAGTTCTGAATCAGCAAATGTCTGCTGGTTTGGCCTATCGCTACTTTAATTACAACCAAAAAATCAAGTTAGAATGAATTTAAATAATCAAGTCAGTCAAAGGAACATTAACTTTGATTCTGCACACATGAATCTATTGCATCAAAATTCCTGCCTACTCTCGTGAGAGAATTTGGGGCTGTAGCTAAATTCTCCTTTCTTTTTTAATATCTTTTTTTAAGATTTTATTTATTTATGTTTAGAGAGGGAAGGGAGGGAGAAAGAGAGAGAGAGAGAAACATCAATGTGCGGTTGCTGGGGGTCATGGCCTGCAACCCAGTAATGTACCCTGGCTGGGAATCGAACCTGCGCTGCTTTGGTTCGCAGCCCGCGCTCAATAAATTCTCCTTTTTAAGCAGCGCTGCCAGAGGCACAGGCAGCGCTGGCAGTGGATTCCGCCATCTCCAGAAGTGCCCAGGAAGAGACCCTGCTCTGATGGACACGGTCCCGTGACGTCCCAGGTGAGGTCTCCCACGCAGAACAGGAAGGACCCGAGTGGTCTCCGAGGACGGAAACATCAACCGTCATCTCGGTGCTTGGGAAACTGCCCTGGGTGTACCCTAAGGAGCCACTGTCCGTGCACGAGCCACATCTGGGCATCATGACAGCCGGCTGAGTGCTCAGAAACCTTGGAAACAATAAAAAGAACCGAGGGAGACACAAAGTCAGCCCATGGGGGGGGGCGGGGCTAAACCCGAAGGTGCCGAGACAAAGCAGCTTCTGGAAGGACGTGCAGAAGAAGGTGTAAGATCTAAAGAACGGAGGAGGGGGGAGGGGAGGAAGTCAGAGCTGTGCGCTGGTTCTTGGAAGCTTTCTGCATTCTCTCAGATAAACAAAGTCGGGGCAGGACGAGTAACAGGAGTCACAAACATGCTCCTTGATCTCGACCTCACTTTTCCTTTGTTAAATAGCTATCTAGAATATGTGTATCCCTGTATCCCTACACATTTTTGTTATGCCGCCACACGCATACACAGCTAAGCTAGCAACACCGGTAGGAAACTATAAAAAGTGGGCCCTACGCAGTGGAATCACATCTAACCGTCCGGAAGTGAGGTTTCTGGGACAGGCAGAGAATTTTCTCGCCCTCTCTCTGCCCACAGGTGGACCCGAGCCGGATGTGCTAAAAGTGGGGTTGGAAAGGGCTTCGGACCGCGTGGCCCCGTCCGGAAGCTTGTCTGCCTACCCAGGATGCCCCTCTGCTGCTGCGGGGCACGCGGGCTGTCTCCCGCAGCCCCTGGTCAGGAGCAACACGTATGAACACGTCTGTGCACCAGCCTTGGACGCCGTTTCTGATTCCATCTCTTCCTGGTGGGGCTGAGAAGACCACACGGGGGCATGAGCCCTTGGGACGGTCGGCGGCAGCATTTTTGTCTCCAGGTCCCGGGCCTCCTTCCCGCTCTCCTTCTTACACTGTTCTTTCCCAAGCTCCCCCCCAGCCCACCTGGCCCACCTCTGCAAGCTGAGCTCCGTCTGTGAGAGCGCCCACGGACACCCCGGTGACACGCTGCGGCTCCGGACTTTCACGTGAGTGGTAGGCTCTGCGAATTTCCACCCGGAGTACCCCACGCCCTTCCTCCCTTCCTCCTCGTTCTGCTCCCCGGCTCGGCCACCAGAACCCACTCAGGCCCTCGTCGAGGTCAGTAACGCGTTCTGTCCCTGCCTCGTGTGTGGCAAGCACATCTTACACGCTTTAGGGCTGTTTTAGCAACAGCTGCTCCAAGGCGGTGGACTCCGCACACAGACAGAGATGCAGTTGGTCCCTGCGTCACCAGTACCCACAAAAACGGCCAGACGCACGCCCCACAGAGGCCCAGGAAACCGCTGGACACAGAGCAGCAATGCGCAGATCGCGTGTCACACAGAAACACGCACTTGCAGCCCGTGCGATTTCACGCACCAACGTTGCCGTAAGGTTTAAAGGCAGACACCCGACGGGTCTTGTCCGCCCTCTTTCCGGATGATCTACGATTTGATGATGTTAAAATTCAGTCTTACGTGGAAGGTAGATGCATTCATCTCACAACGCCGGACCACAGTCTTCCTGGTTATTTCCGGACCGAGATGCCCTGAGCCGAGCGCCAGCCCGCAAGAAGAGGCCGTTCACCCCTCCGGCTGTCGCCAAACCGCGTTCCCGCTGTGGGGGTGGGGTGGAGGGGGGTTGCGCACTGCAGACCGAGGGTCAGCGGTCTCGGCACTTCATCTACAGTGTATATTTCACAGTGACAACTTCTATTAATTCCTTAACTCAATATCTCGTTTAATATGAAATGCTTCTGCGATATTTTCCCTTGCAATTTCCTGCCTGAAGTCTCTTGATTCTAATCATCTATCAGAAGCCAAACCGTAGGCCAGGGTACAATTGTCGGAGCAGAACAGATTTCCCCAATCGTTCACATGTAGCTGATTAAACCAAGGTACTGCAATGCGAGGTCTTACCAAACAACGACAGTTTAAAGAGGAACACCACTAGGACGGTGTTCTACCTGGTCGGCGCAGGTGAGCTATCTACGGCGGAGTCTGAAGTAATAAACCCCTCCCCCGTCTCACAGCCGGCCTCCTCTGTCCCCGTGGGAAGTACCCAGGCGCGTCCGGCCCCCCGCACGGCGGTCTGACTGGTGCAGGGACGCTGCTCGCGCCTCCTTGCCCCATCGAAAACAGACACTCAGCCATCTGTTCAGTGCAAAGGGTCAGGGTTTTAAGGGAGCAGCGTCGCTGGGATTGTGCAAAAGCCTATGAGAACACGAAAGTGTCTCTTCCGTCAGTCACGACTGTTTAACCACAAGTGGATCATCAAGCACGTGGTGCCCGCTCACACCCAGTGCTGCTCTGGGGGTCCCAGCTCTGCACTGAGCAGCCCCCCCCCCCGAGTGCTCGGGGAAGAGGAGCGAGCTCTGTGAGGCAGTTGGTGCGACTGTCTGGACCCGGTGGGATTGTGTGCGTGGACTGAACGGAAAGCTGGTTCCGGCCAGCTCTCTCGTGCACATTCAATAGTTGTGGATGTTAAATGCAACCTTAGTCTATTCTTCGAGGGGGGATGGCGTGAAATATCATGCACCTATCACACAAACGGTGGCCTGTTTAATCTGTGGACATTCTATGAGAATTTTTTTAATGCCTTCTTTTGGCCTGTCCCTCCACACACCCTTCACAGGGTGCGACATGGCTACCCGCCCTCTCCATTCTGACTCGGTTTCCCTAACTTCCATCTAACCACTCCTCTTCCGCCTGCTCCCTCCAGTTTTCTTCCTCCGATCACCTTCTAAAAACACAGCCGCTGGCCCCCGTGACCTGGCCCTGGGACCCCTGCGGTGCCTGCCCGCAGTCTACTCTGCGTCCTCCGTCTCCAGTCCTCCCACGGCCCAGCGCTGGGGGCTCCTGCCGGAGCACAGTGCCCACCCACTCCTGGACGGCCAAGTCCACGCTGGCACTCAGGCCCTCCCTGGAAGCTTCACCCTGACCCTCACCCTGACCCCTCTCCCACTCGCACCTGAGCCCACCCGGACCAGGCTCTGTGTCGCAAGCAGCAGGGGTTTGCTGCCTCTGCACCTTTGCCCTGCCTGCCTCTCTGCACTGAGTCCTGTTCACTGACGATGCGTGAGTACCGCCCAGACGCTCACGCGTGAGCGCTCCCGTCCTAGAATGCAATGGCACCTAAGGTTTATTCTGTGAGACTGGCCACATGTGTCTTCACATCACCCTGATTTGCGCACTTTGCCCATCACTAGATCCTGACTTCCCTGAAGACAGGTGCTGGGTCCTACTTAACCTCCCTCGTCACCCAGCAGGGCGGTTTGCGCATAGTAGGGACGAGATAAATATTTATTGAATCACCGTTTTAATGAAGTTTATATAATCTCTCTAGGAATATGGTCACATAAGTGACACTAGGGCACTGACTTAATCATTAGTGACAAGAGAGAATCTAAGAGTGGGTTAGTGGCAATAATAAATAGCCCTTTTACGGGGTAAAGTGACGTTGTAAGGGGAAGGTTCTAGACTTAGTGGTCAGGCCGCGTTGAGCAGTCTCTGAGATCATAACCCTCACGAGACCGCTGTGTCACGCGGCATCGTTTCGCGGTGCAAACATGGACGTGAGACCGGATGTTCCACAGGGTGCATTCGGGACCAGGGTCCCTCGGAAGGAGTCACGCCGTCCCCACTGGGCACCCCCTGGACAGCCGGGGACTGGGGTTCCGGCTCTCTGAAGTCACGCTGTGATTGTTTGTGCTTTTATGGGCTAACAAGAACCACAAGGCATAACGATACCATAAATTAGATTTTACCAAAGTAACGTTATTAAAAAGAAGAAAAAAAATATCTCCAGGAAAGTGTCCTTAATTATTCCGGAATAATCGAGCAATAAGAGATGCTGCCAATGCCTCTAAAAGTTCCCACGTCAGGCCAGTTGCCTCATTAAGAACTAATTAAAGCATCTGACCGCCCAGGAACCGCAGGAACTGTCTTTAAATCAGCAGTTCCTACCAAACAGAGCTGGCGAAAGCACCGAGCCCGGGAAGAGCCCCCCGGAGTGGATGTCAGTGGTAGGACTATGCCCGCCCCCCCCCGCCCCCCCCCCCCCCCCCCCAGCACACAGGCCCAGGGCAGCTCTGGACGCTCCCAGCCTTGAGGGAGGGCACATCGCCCGGCACTGGGTCCGTTGTTCTGGGCTCCGGGGGTGGGGGGGGGCGGGGGGCGGTGCCGCAGGAGAGCGGCCTGGCTGGGAACAAGCACTTCCGCACGAAGCTCCTGGGTCTACCCCCCAAGGCCGGCCACGGCCTGATCGGGTGGCACACTCCAGGGGTCCCTGGAGAGTCGGTGACAGCTCAGGCCTCTGGGAGGCAAGCTGAGGCCCCTGGGCCAGGAGACTTGGTGTCCCACAGCGATGCCGGCCACCGGAGTGCCATGCCCCCACGGGCGGGCTCTCAGCCTCTCAGAGGTCACCAGGGGCTTTGAGCAGAAGCAAAATTGTGTTTTAAAAGTCACTAATTCAACAAGTATGAGGAAACACAATTTGGAATACTTTATCTCCAACAGGCCTTTCTCCCTCATATGAAAACGTAAAATTTGTTATCACACGTGAAATAACAAGGCTGCAATGATTTTCTCTAGATCTTAGCAACTCGAGTTACAGGAACATCCCTGATAGGACTCCAGTTCGTCTGAGATCTAATTACTCTTTGATAATCTATCATTTCGTAGACGGAGTCCCAACTAAAACTTCACAAAATGCAGTATGTGCCTGGACCTGGACAACAACAAAGCCGGTGCCCCTCACCCCGTGTGTCACCCTCACCTCCATCTAGAAGGTGCTGCCAGCGTGACGTCGGTGCAGGGAGAGGAATCACAGGATAGTCTCCCACCCCGCCCCCGCATTAGGTCACATCTACTTCAGGGACCACGGTAACCACATTTTCTCTACGAAGAAGGCAGTTCGTCCCTCCTTCTCATTAATCGAAGGCGAGGTGCAACCTGCCGAGAAGCCCCATAGCGTTTTCCTGACATGTGTGGCTTCTCATCTGTGTGACGTGCTGCTTCGCTGCGGCCAGAATGACCCCCCCCTGCAGCCGTGAGCACCGCCAGGGACAGAGAGCAGGAGCTGTAACGGCGGACAACACCGAGCCCGGGAGGACAGGAGCAGACCAGAGAGGAGGACAGACCGGCTCTCCACAGAGCAGGGATGCAGAGCACGCTCGCCGTGTCTGGGAGCAGCTGGGGAGCCATTTCTCTAGACACAGTTTGAACAGGAAGAACCATCTGGAAGGCCACCTCAGACGCTGCAGCTGCCAGGGCAGCCCCGTCTCGTGATTTGCCCTGAAAAGCCAAGCTCACGTGGTCCAGCAGTGCTACTGGGGAGCGTGTGAGCCAAAGGCAGAGGGCACCCCCTGCCCCCACTCCCCGGCATCCTCTCCACCCCACCCCACCCCACCTCCTCCCAGGGCCCCTCGGCCTCCCTGTCTGCACCCGCGGATCCCGAGCGGGGCTCGCTCCCAGGATGGGTGCCCCCGCCACTCCGGGCCCGGCATCCTGACGAAACCCCCCCACGGCCCTGGGAGAAGAGTCCCGCTCGGTGACTGGCTAACATTTACGGATGCGCACGCGTGGAACCGGGATGACAAGGAGGGCGGCGATGATTTATGCGAGAGGACGTTTAAAGGTGAATGAGTCACGGGAGGTTGAGAAACCGTGCCCGTGCAGAAGCGGATGCGACATTTGCTGAAGCGTGAAATACTGGTCGCTGAAATGCTAGGTCAGGTCCAGTAGAAATACAGTCGTTGTGATGTCACAGTGGCCCAAGGGAGCATGCTCATTAGCATTTATCAGGAAAGGTTTTGGTTGCCTGTCTTTGTGCCTTGTCTACGTAGAGCGGGCACACTATGCATGGCGGCGGTGCCCTACTCTCCTCGCGACTCTGGAATCCTGGCACATGACAGAAGAAATGAAAAAGTGCTACCATCTGGAATTCAGAAATTGTACCTATATGGACACATTGACTATAATGACGCACAGCAGGAAGGGTCGTGAGGTCACGGTACGATGGCAGAAAGCCCCGTGCCTTCTGAAGTCTTCCACCGAGTTTACTCGAACGTTGCAGAGAGAGTTCTACTGGGAAAAGAGTGACATCAATTGTGAAGCATAATATCAGAGGCTAAGTGTTTTCTATACACTCTACGCCTGCTCCGGGAGCTCAGTTCCTTGTGACCAAGATCCGGGAACCTCTACTGAAGGGACCACATCGACATCGAAGCGCCCCCTACGGGAACGTCATCCCCACTGCGTCGTCACACGAAGACATTCTGAGCCTGGAGTTTCAGCGCGGACCCCCGCAAGCGTGGGCGTTTGACATCGGCGAACAGTCATCCAAAGGAGAAAGAAACGGTGGCGTGTCCACGTGGCCATCCCGACCTACCGCGGCCATAAAATTACTATGAGCGGGACCCTAAAATGTAGATGTAGAAGCCACCACGGCTATAAAGTGTCTAGAAGAAAACACAGGAAGGTATTTTATGACTTGGGATTATGCAAAGGTTTCTTTGACAGCTCCGGCAATAACCATAAAAAAAGTAATAAATTTAACATTTAAAATGTCTGTTCATCAAAAGATATTAAGAAGGTGAATTAACAACCTACGGACTGCCAGAAAGTAGTCATAAAGCATATATGGGACCAAGTACTGGTATCTAATAGATACACCGAAGTTTCTGGAAAGATATATATCTTTGCTTATAACCCTGACTGCAAAGTGAGCAGAGCCTGTGGACGGAGGCGGCGCTAAAGAAAAAAACACGCATCACCAATACGTCCGGGAAACAGCGCCCGCCACCGCTGCTCATTAACCAATCCAGGGGAGAGCCCACTGCACACCCACCGGCGTCACGGTGACAGCTCCAGAGGCCGCAGAGCCATGGGCCCTCCTGCTGGTGGCCGGGAGTGACCATCGCTACGGCCTCTGGGCAGACACTGGCCTTCCTGATAAAACCGAAGACACAGCTCCCCTCCGGACCAGCAAGTCCACTGCGATCCGGGCATTCACTCACGAGAACTAACAGCATCTGCCCGAAACTCATTCACATAAAAGTGTTTCCAGCAGCTTCATTCCTAATAGTCAGGCCCCGGAGGCCAGCAGCCCCACCCACAGGAGAATGCGCACTCCATTCTGTTCCGTGTGGTCACGCCCACGAAACTGCAGGCCACTTCCTGGAGCTGCACGCGTGTAGACACTCTGTGGCGCATCACATTCGGTGCCCCGAGGCCCTCGGAGGGCCCAGCAGATGAGGCCTCAGGGTGGGGGGAGTTCGGGGCGCAGTGGGGGGTGGGTCTCGGGTTCCCACGCATCGCGTCGGTGGAAGGCTGGGTCCCGCCCAGTGCTGGCGAGGCCTGGGTTTGAGCCACAGCGGCAGCAGCGGGTGAGAGCAAAAGTCGCTTTCACGATGACAGTGATACTGTCACTGGCGTGCACACACAGTGTGCGAGACACGAGTCTGTGTGTGACGCCCTCGCTCATCACGTGGAACACGCGGTGCCCGAAAGGCATCTCAGGTGTCGCCGGTGAGCAGGCTTGGTGGCGCCGTTTGCCCGGACCACTCTCCGGTGGGGCTTCCCCCACGCGGGACTTCCCATCCACTCCGTGTCCTCGCTTGAGCCGTGTCTTCCATTTTCCACCGCCGGGCACGCGCTGCGCTCACTCCGTTGTTCTTCGTTCTTGTCCTCGTCACACACGGCCGGTCCCCTTCACGTGCAGCACATCCTCGTCCAGCTCGCTGGGTTTTACAAAGGCACCTTCCACACAGGACGTCGCTGTGCTCTTCCCGGTTGGGAAATACTAGCCGCAGACTCTCGCAGCAAATCCGGGGCTGGCCCCCCGTCTGACCCTGGGAGCCGCCTCACTCACGGGGCCGGCCCTCGGCTGGAGGCCTGCTGACGGCGGGCCCTCCGGGACCTCGGGAACCGTCCGGCCTCCTGAGGCGTTTCTGCCCACCCTGCCAGGCTCTGCGTGTGCCTCCAAACAGACGAGAGAGACTGCACAGGGAGTGGGTCTCAAGCTAAATTATTCTTAAGGCCGCGCGTGTATTGATCGGAGTTAGAGTTGCAAGGAACCGGGGCCAACCCTGGCCATCATACGTGTCACGTGGGCTGTCACCCCGGTGCAATGAGAACCTCCACATGCCTCGCCTCCAGGCCGAGACCCCAGCGGTCACAGAGCAGAGAGACTCTCAGGCCAAATGAAAAGGCTTCAACCTCAGTTTTTAAAAAATCCCTTTAAGGCACGGTCTGAGAAGGAGGGGAAATGAGAAAACTGAGCGCATTTAGGAGGGGACGCCATCAGGATGGCACCCCCAGGCCGAAGGGGCCCTGGGCCGGCGGCCGCACTCGCTCCACCAGAGCAACACAGGGGCAGGGCCCACCTGACCACAGCTCCAGCCTGTCCATCAGCCTAGTGAGCAACCACGGATTCTGTGTTTTCTGGGCACAGGAACCCCGGCCCACAGATCTCCTCTTTATTCTTCTAGGCCTACCCCTGCACCTCCCGGTGGCCGTCTGCCCAGAGGGCTCCCCGCACACGGGAGGCGGCCATGGCTTCGGGCTCTAGGGGATTTGGGATGTCGCCCATCGGCCCCTTGCCATGGGAGGTGTAAACGTTTGTTCCAGCACCTCCTCCCACGGCAGCTGTGGGGAAGGCCACCCACAGGTCCCCCCCTTGGCTCCTGGGGTCCTGTAAAGCAGAAGCACTCTGGGCCCCTTTGAGGACGGCACACAAAGGCGACCCTGGTCACTCTCGACACTTATTCCTTAATGACAGCTGGAGGGATTGTAATTCACAATGTGTTTGTGTCTTAAATTTAATTCCCAAGTGAATAATTACTCTATTATTGGAAACAATTAAAGTAAGGTCCTGTGCAAACTTCTTTTCACCTACTCCCAGCCCTGTTGTTATTGGGTCATTTCTGCCAACGTTTACAACACAGCTGACTAGTTACTATTGGCACTTGTATGCTGACTAGAATAAATGATGAAAAAAAGGATTTCTATAAATGCATTTGTATTTCATTGACAAAGTTGTGCCTTCCGCAACCGCATGGCCTCAAGCAGGTCAGATTTCCCTCCCAGCAACACTGCACTGCACCTGGCTTTAAATGGGGGGCGGGGAGGGGGCGGGGCACAGGGCTTCCTCACATTGAGAATCACGGGCACTGGGGAGGCGGTCACTATGCAAATGGGGAACCGCAAGGACATGGAGAAAGAAGGAGATATTCAGGAGGGAGGGGGTGGCTTCAGGGCGTCTCCTGCCACAGAACCTAGTCTACAGCCAGAAAGGACCTGAGATGGCTTCTGGGGACACCAGTCCCCCATGTCTCCAAGCTGCACGGACCTTGCTCAGGTCTGCCAGGTGCTCTCCTGGCCCGGTGTCCTTGACGAGTCTCTTTGGAGACATCCCAAACCCTAGCAAGTGGCGCCGTGGGGGACGGGCCCCTCTGCATGGCCAGCACCCTCCTCCCTGGCCTCACTGCAGGGCGGGGGAGCCTGTGAGCCGCCCCGACTCAGGGGAACCAGAGATTGCCGCTTCTGAATGTTCACGTGCCGGAGTGGACGTGCTTGAAGGGATCCAGTCTGGTGACAAGACAGTAGTACCCTGCAGAGGCGGGCCACCTCCGTCCCGGTTGCAGAGTTGTCACCCCTGCCTAGGGTCAGGGGACGCCCTGGCTCCTCTCTGGGCCTCTCTGAGGTCTGAGTGACTCCACTGTGGTCTCGCACCCCACCCTCCCTCCGCATTTCAGCAGCAGCAAGTAATGCCTGCACGCTCCTCTCCTCCTCCTCCTCTTTGTCCTCAGTTTTAGGAAAGACACCTACAATTTTACAGATCCAGATAAGCTCATCTCATGGACCCAACCAGAAGCCCCTCAATCAGACCTGCCCAGCGGGATTCTGTGATGGCAGGAACAACCTGTGTTCCTCAGGGACCCTACAGTAGCCACCAGACACCAGTGCCCAGGGAGCCCTTGAAATGTGGTCACGGTTAGACTGAGCAAGTATTCACCTGGATTGCATTTTGATTCACTAACATGTAAAGAGCCACACAGGGCTGGCGGCTGCCACGTTGGGGAGTGTGGCCGTGGGCAGCGTCCCGCTGATGAACGAAGGCAGGTGTCCCAGAGCGCACAGGTGCCCCTTCAGCCAGGCGGCAGACATCCAACGAGCAGAGACGGACGGACGGACGGCATAACCGGGAAGTTCCCCAGGACGCACAGTCAGGTGGCGCGGTGCGCACGCCAACACGCCCTCTCTCTCCCTGCAGCACTTTGCCAGAGCATCCCTCTGCGAGCCGCCGCCCCTCCTCACTGCCCCTCCACCCGATGCCGCGGGAGGTCAAGAGGCCCCCTGCCCCCCGTGCTTCCAGATGTCGGGAGTCTGCACGTTTCAAGCGGAAGGGGCAGCACTGAGGAGTACTTGTCTGGAGATCCCTGAGAAATGTAACACAAACCGATTTTCCCCCCTTTCCAGCAGGGCCAATTTCAGTCTCCTTGACGAGGCATCTGTTTCGAGATGATGCTACATAAAACTGTCATAAAACTGTCATAAAACCAAAGGACAGCACTGTCCACCTTGGTCTTCTAATCTGATGAACCTTAATAAAGCCTCATCTAATAAGGCAAAATGGGCACTGTTACAAAATTTGTATCGGGCTCTGCTTGACTGAACATATAAATTGACATTTTCCCTAGATTTGTGCTATTATTTAGCATATAATTCACCTAAACTATACACCACAGCACATTTTCCAATCTTATAGATTTTTTTTTCCTAAACTCATTGGATTTTCCAAAGTTCAATACAATACGTAGTGATTTGAAAGCAAATGTCTACTAAATTTTCAAGTTGTAGCCGATAAGTTTGCAATGTTTATTTCCAATAAATGACAGACCAGAGCCGAATATGGAAACCGGCAATTGTACAAACTTACTCTCCCGCCCATTCTCCTTCCAAATCGTGGTTTTCCAAACAAAAGAAACAAATATTCACGGCCGAGTAGACTGCTCCAAATGAGCACTGAAGTCACAGAAGGCCTTACTGAGAGTCGGCCATCGACTAGGACAACACAGGGGGCAGGACGAGGCTTCAGGTTAAGAGCATCCAACTCCATGTTCTCTATGTCCTTCATTACAAGTGATTTCAAAACCTCCTTCTCGCCAGGAAAGACTGGGAAGTAATCGCTTAGTCTAAATGCCAGCGGCTCCGTGCCGCCGAGGGCCCACCTTTCAGCTAATTTCCAGCTCTTATTATCTCGGGGCCGCGAGGCGGGTGGAAGAGAGGGCCGGGCATCTGTACCGCGGCATTTAGCAAAGGACGTGTCAGCGGCACCCGTGACCTCCACGGGGACGGAGCCTCCAAAATATCAATCGAAGGAAATAGAAGAACATCGCAGAGGAAGAGAATGACAGCAATCCTGCACACTTAAAATATTGTACATGCCTTGGGGGCTCTGTGGAGCAAGGCGTGTTAAAAATAATGATGTGCCGGCTGAAGGTGCCGCAGCCTCTGTTAAGTCTCTGTTAGGACGGGAACAATGAATGCAACGGAATGAGAAAAGCCTGAGGTTTTTCTCAAACTCCGCGGGTTCAAGCTTCAGCCCCACTGCATACTGTGTCTTTGGTGATTCCGCTCCTCTCCACGAATCTCCCAGAATTTTCACAGGTGTTAACAGCAACGGCGATGCCCGCCTTTCCAAATTCTCACGGTTGTCATGCACATCAGCACAATGGGCAAGGACGTGCTTTCTGAGTTGTTAAAGGGGCGTGGGTTTGGGTTATGAAACATAGAGGTTTACATGAGAGGTTTCATGTAGAACACCCGATACCAAGGGAAGTACCCCAGGCAGAGTGAAAACCCCCAGTGATAGGGTTTTCAAAGTGCGCTGTGGCTTCAGAGCAGTTTCCGGTTCACAGCCAACGTGGGTGGAGGGTACAGTGTTTCCATTCGCCCCGCCCCCAACACAGGAGGCAACTTTTGAAACCCCTGGCCCACTAACTCCGTGTGTGCGATATTTGGTTCGTTGGAGGTTGGGTGGAGATCATTTGGGAAGATAACGTCTCGGCTGGAAAGTCTATCACGTCCACATGTCAACACAACGGGACACCCCTGCCCCCCGCCCCTTAATCTTCCATCCAGAGCGAAGGGCTCCGACGGAATGACTCCCCAAGCTTGACGTGGCCCGTCTCCAGTCGGTCGGGGTCTGAGTCCCACTTGGTAAACAGAGAAGTTAGTCGCCTGCTGGTCACAGCTACGCTGGCCACCCCTGTGACCCCTGAGTTTGCTGGAACAAGTGATGCCTGAACGTTCCTCCTTGGAAAATCGGAAAGAGTTTCATGAAGACCGTGTACCTTCTCTACCCAGGGAGACGGTGCGGAAGGCTGAGAAGATTCGAGCGTAGAAAACATGGGGGGAGAAGCGGCGAGAACCCAGCAGCTGGGGCAGGAGGCCTCATGGGAGGTGACGGCGACCTTGCCCACGGTGGCCTCTGAGCACCGCTGTGACAGCTGATGAGGCGGAGTCTGCGTTTCACGCTGGCCAGCTCCTGCGAGCGCGGACACCTCCCACGGCAGCTAAGTGGTCCGGGCAGGGCGTCTCCCTGCCCTTGTTCCCAGTCTCCCCACGGCGCTCCAGCACCAAGGCAGAAGGGCCCGAGGGGAGCAAAAAGTGGGGCAGAGCAGAGGCTCCCAGAGGGGAGGGAGAGAAGGACGTCCCTCCCGGTCCCTCCGCAGGTGCCCGGCCGAACGCCGGCCCCCGGCGGAGCAGAGCAGGGGGAGCTCTGGGTTTCGCGGGCTGCTTGTTTCTCACGGCACCGGGCACTGCTATCGGCAGGACTGACACTGTGCTTGACATCTGCAGTGGTCTGTGCGTCCCGGGAGAAGCTGCCACCCGGGAGAAGCTGGCACCCGGGAGAAGCTGCCACCTGGGAGAAGCTGGCACCGGGCACTGCTATCGGCAGGACTGACACTGTGCTTGACATCTGCAGTGGTCTGTGCGTCCCGGGAGAAGCTGCCACCTGCTGGCGGCCACGGCAGTGCCTCTAGGAGGGACACGAGCGCAACGTCAGCGACGGGGGTGCGGCACGGACACCGCCTGACGGGCCGGGCAGCTCCAGTTGGGGAGGGCCGTCCGGGAACTGCCCGGAGCTGCCTCGCCGAGATCCCCACCAGGCATCAAGGCTCTGAGGCGCCCCAGGCCCCGCCGCGAACAATTCTGTGTTCTCAGTTCCCAGCTGGGGACGACCGCACCTATAGATTCTCCGACCTTGACACCATCGCTATCCCCCGAAGACGTGCCCATGGACCTGACCCCCCCCCCCGACAACTCTGGCTTCTTCTCCGGAATATTTGGATCGCCCCCAGTCTGTCCGCACAAGCCCGATCCAAGTTCAACAGCGGTCTGCTGGTGCCGCCCCCCGCACATGCCCTTTCTAACTGCGACTTCCCCCCTGCCCTCCCGCCATACCGCTGCTGACTCTGAGGCCGTTCGTAGGAACGTGAATTTCTCAGCGGCAAGGCAGTGCTTTTAGCCTTTCTTAGGCTTGAAAGTCATGGTTTAGTCGAGAAAAGAAGAGCTAAGAAGCGAATCCTGTTAGCTGTTTAAACATATGAAGAGCTGTCAGATGGATTCTGTTCTTTTGTCAAAAATCACAGCGAGGAGTCATGGCTGAAGACAGACTTCAGGTCAAATAAGCATCAGGAGGAGCTCTGTAAGTGCAAACAGCCGACTGGAAAAGCAGCGACTCCTCCGTTATGAGAGGGGCTCCGGCAGCAGACACACACCTGAACACCGAACACACCCGAGAGCAAATGTCGTGTCAGGAGGGAGTGGGGCTGGCGGACGACCAGGCCCTCTCCCATCCCAGAACAGGGGGGAGGCCGAGGCGTGCGGACTGTGCCGTCACGTGCCCATTCATTCATTCACCGCACAAAACACGTCTGAGCCCACAGCGCCGGCCTGGGCGTCGGCACTACGCCAGCCACTGACGGGGACGGTGTCCCAAACCGGGGACCCGAGTCAAGGAATGGAAGCCAGAGAGGGGAATCCCAGGAACAGTGTCTTAGATTTTGATCGCATGCCATCTATTTTGTGGGTACATGCATGTATATGTGTGTGTGTAAACATGCACGTGTGTACACGCCTGTGCATCTTCACATGTGCACACACACATGCATATAGGCACGTGCATATATGTATATCTGTACATGCATGTACACATCTGTTCGTGTGTGTGTGATCTCTCCTATATCTCATTACGCAAAGCATACAAATCTTAGCTTTACAGCAACACTATCGCATAGCCGCCGGTGACACCGCGTTGGGTGGCACTGACCCTCTACCTGCACGGCTTTAGAGAGACTCTCCGGGCTGGTAATGAAGAGGAACAGCCGGTGTTTGCAGCACATCACGGAGGAAAAGCTCATCCGTCACTGGCGGCTGTGCTTGATCATTTGAACCGCGGGTCGCATGCCAGGGAGCAGGTCGGCGTGTGCTGCTTCGGACGGCTCTCTGAGTCCTCGGAAATGGCCGAGAGCAGCTGGAGGCAGGGAGACCGTGCCGACACTGCAGAAGCCTTTGAGGCCGGCTGGGAGAGGCTTAGCCGAATCACACTGGTGGGCGACGGTGGGGGTGGCTGCAGGCAGGCCCCTGGCCCTGCAGGGCTCACTCTCGGGACTCGAACCCCACCCACACTACGCTGTCCAATCGACAGTCCACGAGAGTGTCCCCATTAATTTTCTCATTTCCTAGCTTTCCGGTACACCAGGACCCTTCTGCCTCCTCTTCCCTGAAGAAAAACATGCTTGCGTGCCTTCTGACCCAGCTCCTGAACCCCCTGGAGGGTGGGGGAGAGTCCAGTACGTTTGACTCTTTGCGGGAAGAATCTGTAGAGCAAAGGTCTGACCCCCCACTCCCCGCACCCCATCCCCAGTGAGAAAATGAAGGAAACTCAAAGTGGGCGCTTCCAGCAGGGATCTGAGCTTGGGGTCACCGCGTTTCACTCAAATCTTGGTTTCTCTGTCACTGTGGACCCACGTGAAGCCAGTTAACCTGCCCACTTGCCCTCTGGCTTCAACGATGCGTTTATGCAGGAAGCTTGAGGCTCCCCAGCGGAAGGCACACGCATGCGTATGTACGTAGCAAATCTTGTGGAAAGAGCTGTGAAAATGTATCCCAACCTTGATCTGCCCCGTCTTGTAGTAGGTGTTTCAGCGGGACTCTCCCCTGCACCCACACCGCATTACAGCTGGGCAATGCACTTGTTCTTTACAAAGCATCGGCCAAGGGTCTGCTGTGCAGTAAGATGAGGCTACGGAACCCACTTATCCTTCCCCAGCGAGGCTTTGGGCCATTTACCTCTTAGGCACAGGACAACTACATTATCCTGGTACCCTAAAGATCTAGTATTTAATTTCTACAATCCTCCATAAAGCTTCTAAATGGTGGGACAGGTAATGTATCAGTTTGATTCCACAGCAAACCAGGGAGCTGCATCTATGTGTAGAAACAAACTCGGAAACAACAGTGGCATCTCACACACAAAACAAGTTCACGGCTGGTCGCATCCCCAGGGTAGCCATCGTGATACAAATAGAGGATGCAGCAGCAGAATTTAGATTCAGAAATGAAATGAACGAGCTCACCAAAATCAGCTCGGACGAGTGTGCGTTTACAAACACGGCAGCCCTTGCCCTGCCCCCACCCATTGCCCGCCGCATCCCCTCTCCCTACTAGCAGAACTCTTGACTGTGATCGGAAAAGCAACGGGCCCAAACCAGCGAAACAACGAGGCGAATCTGAGCCAATCGCAGCTGTCCTTTGGCCTGTGGAAAGGCCTCGCCTCTCAAGCTTCTTGGGTGATGGCGAGAGCCTGTGTGACGGAGGAACTTACGAGCGACGAGGTGCAAAAAGAAGCCTGCAAAGAGGTTTCTAAAATGCGTCGATGCCATTGTTTCCTTTTTCCAATGAACAAAACCAGCACGGCTGCCCCCATCGCGCTGGCCCCGCCCGCAGACTGACACCAGGCCAGTGCTGTCCATGGCGGGGGTGGGGGTGGGGTGGGGGTGGGGTGGGGGGTGGGCAGTTGCGGGGAGGTGGGGAGTGAAGGAAGCTGCACGCAAGGCAGCCGGCGCGGGAGACCGCGGGATGCGTCCCTCCGCGCCACGCCTCTGCCCCGAGAGTTCCTTCCGCCGCCTGTGGGCGGCGCTGGTGACCAATGAAGAAGGCGGCCTGGTTTTAAAACACGACACATTGAACTGAAGCCGAGAATAAAATTTAAAAAGTACACGAAAAACTTTCTGTGCAAAAAGCCCATCTTTTCGTCTCTGCTTTATGGATATATTTAGGGGGTGGCTGTGTCAAAACATTGGACGTGGTCCCAGCGAATAGTTCCTCTTGTGAGATGTTTGCAGGTAGCGTCTCGCTCGAGGGAGAAAGGGACGAAATTCTAGGCAGCTACCCCTGCCCCCCCCCCCCCCCCCCGTGACCACCCCCACCTGGGACCGGGCTGCCGGCGCTGCCCAGGGTCCTGACGGCAGAGGGAGGGTGTAAGGGGGTCCCCATGCAGCCAGGCCCAGATCCCAATGAGGCGCCGGTGAGAAACCCACACTGTCCAAGCCCTTCTCTCCCTTGCCCCTGACCCGTGCGGCCGAGGCCAAGTCCGGGAGGCCAGTCGGTTCCCTCCGTCCTCGTCTGCTCTCGTCTCCCGCTCCTCTCCCCCAGAGGCTCGGCCAAAACAGGAGGCGCCTTTATGAGCCCTTAATAAAATAGTCCCGCGCTTTTCTGAAAATGAGTGCCTTCCAACGAATAAGCGGCCGTTCCCGCACACGCGGGCTCTGTGGCTGCGTGGAGGGGCTGGTTCTGGGAAGGGCGGCTCACGGTCCTTCACCGAAAGCTGATTCACCAGGCAGGGAAAGGCCAGTTTGCCCTGGCTGTCGGTAGCTCAGTGGATTGAGCGTGGGCTGCGAACCAAAGTGTCGCAGGTTCGATTCCCAGTCAGGGCACATGCCTGGGTTGCAGGCCACGGCCCCCAGCAACCGCACATTGATGTTTCTCTCTCTCTCTCTCCTTCTCCCTCCCTTCCCTCTCTAAAAATAAAAAATAAATAATATCTTTAAAAAAATAAAAAATAAAGTCTTTTTAAGAAATCTTCAAAAAAAAAAAAAAGAAAGAAAGAAAAGGCCAGTTTGCTTGCTAGAACCGTCTGTGAAAAATGTATTTGACTATTTGATTATAAAGCCTGTAGCCAGGTCTTCGGTGCTCTGAGCACTTGGGAACCCGCCCCCGCCCCACCCCACCCTCTGCACGTGGGCGCTGGGCCTCCTGTCTTTTCCTTTGTTTGTGCCGACTCCCTCCAACTGTAGCATAAAGGGGGGGGGGGGTGGGGGGGCAAAGGATTTTCACACCTCGGATGCTCGAGGGGAGACGACATGGTCCAGCTCACACTGAGACGCCTTCGAAAGCCGCTGCACCAATTCCCCCCCCCCCCAGCGTGGGGTGCCCCGGACGTCACAGTGGGTTTAAAACCACGTCTGGGGTCCATGGGTCAATCGTTAACAGACGATTGGTTGGAAATTTTTACAACATTCCTGGAGAAACAAAATGACTGGGGTACAGATCAAAAGGACACCAGTATAACCCAACTGCGGAAACGTTGAAGCTCTGACGTCATTCATAGAAACATATGCACCAAGGAATTTGAGAAGAAAACTTTCCTACAGGGAGGAAAAGCCGGGGCGCCCCGGGTCCCCGGAGGCGAGGCCGGCCTGGTGTTCCGCTCCCTCTGGACCCCAGAGCCTGGGTGTGAGATGAAGCCACAGGCCGCCGACCTGGGGGTCCAACGGCAAAGCACCAGCCAAACAGACCCCAGACCCGGCGACACCCTCACCGCTGGGACATCCGGAAACATTTCATAGCGGAAAACAATCTGCCAGGCCTCTTCCGCTAAGCTCTCCAAACTCAGGAATGCCTCACGATGGAATCGATAGATAAAAAGATGACCGCATGCTTACTGCTCGGTAAGCTTAGATATATTTCAAGGCTTGATTACAAACGAGAGAGTAGGTTTCGATATGAAGAGAAGTAAGTAGGCTCCTGACTAACAATTAATCTCTAACAAATATTAACTTTAGGAATGATTATGCATTTAGACTATATTTCTTAATAAGTTTCCTTGCATAAATTGTGCCTAATCTATAAACCAATTTTAAATAACATCCATCAGGCCAGGCAGGCGTTTTACATCTCGGTCTATTTATTGCACCATTTCTCATCAGGAACCTTTTAGCGTTCATGCTCTTCCGCAGCGGAGCATCTCATTAGGGCGGCCAAGATAAAGCTCTTTTCCGAGATAAAATAATTATAGCGAAATGTAGGGGAAAATATCGTCCAGGGTTCTCGGCTACAGCGACCTCCTGGCTTATGAGTCCGTTTAAGGCTAACAAACCGAGTGCAAGGGAGAAGACTTTAGTGGCGGATGACCCAGGTTTCCCAGGGTTTGCGCTGGAGGGACTCACAGTGTCTACCTCCCCAGCGCTGCGGAGTCCCAGAGGTGGGGGCTCGCAGTGGGAGTTCAGCAGTTGCTCTGGTGCAGATTTGGCAGAAAACCCTTCACCTGAACAAATACCAGTGACACCTAACAGCCTCCGGATGTTTAGAATGTGCCGGGCACCACACACAGTCCTTCGCTGAGTTACTGGTAAATCGCCGAACCTTTGCTGTGACTTCAGTGACATGTTCACTTGCCTTGTACAGCAAGGAAATTGAGACCAAGAAGGTAAACCACCTGCCCAGAGTCACCCAGCCAGTCAGTGCGAGACCCCGAATCCAAGCCCCTGCGGGTGCAAGGGCCAAGGGGGTGCTGTTCTGTCCAGCTCCTGGCTCCCAGGCAGCTCTGAGCCCAGGATGCTCACATCTGCGTGTACTCTATCTTCTGTTATCAGATCAATAAATGCTCTACTGTGTTTTAAACCTGCGTCCTGTTAGAAAAGCCGGCCCATTTCTTCCTATCCTAGAAGCTTCGCTTTCTACAGCAGGCAGCGTCCACCTGGAGTGTGGGCAGCGGCGGCGGGGGGCTGGGGGTCAGACGGGCCGGGCCCCTTGTCCATGATGTGGGAGGGAGCATCCTGAGGCTCGGTGGGCGGACGCCTGGAAGCCCGAGGAGGAGGAGGAGGGATCCTCGCAGAAGGACCCCCAGGAGCAGACTCTTCCTCATCAGCACGACAGTCTGAGGGAGCTCCGTCGGCCCGGGAGATCTCCGCAAGACGCACTGTCTCTCACCACCATGTGTTTGTAGAAGTCGGTGCCGGGGAATCTTTGAGGGCCGAGCTAAGAGCCATGTGGGACTGCGTGCTTGCTTCCCACCCAGAAGGCTCACTCTGCACCCTGCACACGCTCATGATTTCACCACAGGACAGACAGAAGGAACCGCAGTGACTGGCAATCTCGTCTCGAGGTTGGTGGGATCCGAGGGGGCAGGGAGAGGGACAGCGACAGCACCCTGTCTCTCGGGGCTGTCTCTTTTCTCAATATGAACTCCTCCTTTAGTCTGCAGTTATTTCCTAAAACCAGTGTAAGCGCTGCACATCTTGGAAAGCCTTCCTTCTCCTGCGCACTTTTCTGGATTAAGAAAAATAAAAGGGGTCTGAGGCTAAGGCTCGGTCAGCTGTTAGGTTGTCCGGGCTACCAGGAACAGTGATGACACAGGTTATTTTAAATGGCCCATTTTATTCTCCGAGAGCACAGTCAGAACCCCGTGTGCATGCACGAAGCAATCTCCCTCTTGTGTTCACCCCTGTGGCATTTCTGCACGGCCCCACAAGGACAGTCTCCGGGCAGGCCGCGGAGGACTGGACGTCTGCCACGTTTTTCCGATCAGCCACTGTTCCCAGTCGTCGAGCGAGTGCTCATTTTTCTAAAGGCAGTTTTGATGAGTGGAAACCCTGGGCAAGGTCAACGTGAAATAAAGAAGATAATACGATTTGGACAAAGAAGAAAACCTGGCGTCCACGCCGATTCTCAGCTCATCCCCAAGGTCAGGCCGAGACTTCAGACAGCGGTTTTCCCATCTTTACCACCAAGGTGGAGGGGCCATCCATCTCCCTCGACAGTTTTTCATTGTGAACCCCGTAAACAGTCTGACCTCAGAGATTGTGGATGAGAGGCGGCTCTTTATCACCACATGCAGATGTCAAAGAGGGCTGAGGAAACGCTGGAATTATGAATTCCCCAAAACAACCACAAAAATTAGGAGGTTACTATTTATTTATTTTCAGAGAGGTAAGGGAGGGAGAAAGAGAGAGAGAGAGAAACATCAATGTTTGGTTGCAGGGCGCCATGGCCTGCAACCCAGGCATGTGCCCTGACTGGGAATCAAACCTGTGACACTTTGCTTCGCCGCCCGAGCTCAATCCACTGAGCTACACCAGCCAGGGCTGGGGGTTACTATTAAGACTCATGAAAGGCATGGGACTGCTGATGACTTATTTCTCTGGACCAGAAAAAAATAAAATCACGTTTTAAAAAATAACCCAAGTGGCCAGGTAGGTTCCCATTTCTCTCCCTGTGTATGAAAAGCCCCCTGTAGAGGTTCCCATAAACCACACCCTGCTCCCCCGGAGCTAGTCAGCTACACGAGACCCCTTTTCCTTTCTCTTTCCTGCTCCTGACCAAAGACAACTGTGTGAGCTGCAGATCTTGACGAATCTCTGGAAAATGAAATTGAGCACTTGTCTGTTTTCTGCGTAGGAATCCTTCCTCGGGGCCAAATCGATGCCTCCACGTCACTGCCCAGCCAAAGCTTGCAGACCGGCCGGCAGTGCGGCGTGCCCGTGTGCGCGTTTACAGTAACATGTAACAATAATACAGCACGGAAGATTTCTGAGTATTCACGTTCCAGCTAGCGCTCCACCCACTGTTCGCGTATCACTAACCATCACACTAAATAAGAACCAGAAACCACACCCCGCTCACAGAGGTCCCCAGGCTGGCCTAGGGAGGAAGGGCGGAGGCGGAGCTTCTAATGCAGGCAGTCTAGCTCCAGAGCCGCCTTTGCAAGCTTAGGTGCACACATGCGCACACGCGGGGCCTCCACCGCCACTCACTTCCCCTGCGCGCTCGCCACTCACCGGGCTCAGTGAAGCCCCGCCCATTCGCGCGTCACGTGATCCCCCCCCCCCCCCCCCGCACTGGGGCGTGGCATGTCCAGACCGCTGCTGCACGTTGTTTTTTCTTTCTGTTTTTCTATCCCGCCCCCACCGTGGAGCACATTTTTCAGTGGGAAGTAGCATGTGAAATTGCGCATTTACGGTTTCTCTGTCTTAAAAAGTAGATCAGCCACGCTGAGCTCCCGTTACACCTGGTGGGAGCCGCCTCCCGTCCGTGGGCCGTGGCCTCTCCCACCCGCTGTGGTTCTCAGCACCCTCACTGCCCACCCGCGACTTCACCCTTACAGCGCCCACGCGTCCGATCTCCGGGGGCGTCTGACGTGGGCCCGCCGTGCAGGCAGAGCTGTGCGTGTGGCGAAAGGGGCAGCTGCAGGGCTAACAGGCCTACGGCACTCAGCCCAGGGCAAAGCCCTCATCCGCCACCTATAAACTCCTGTTTACTTAATCTCTTTAAGCCTCTTTCTTTCTTCAGCCTAAATAGATTTACTAATAGTGCTTCCCTCAGAGTGTTATGAAACAATTAGGCGAGATAATCCATGCAGACAGTTAAGCCTGGAGTTCGATGATGATTGGTTATTGCTCTTTCCATTCGGAACCGTGGGGGGTTCATGAAAATAGGTCACACCCGCCGCCCGGAGTTTTCGGGAGGGGCTGTGGATTGGGCAGCCGGGGGGGCTGGTGGCTGCACCAGAAGGTGGCAGAGGGGGGAGGGGGAGAAACACTTGTGTGGGACTTTGGGACAGCCCGTCTCCCACACAGAAGGGCAATCCCATGACCACCCCAGAGGAAGGTCCACTCCCGGGGGGTCAGGACACACCTGGGACCACCCGTGGGTCTGTGTTCCTGCGTGGGTTCACCTGTGCAGCTGAAGTGTTGGGTCGCACTCAAACACTGAACTGCATTTTTTGGAACTGCACCGCTGTCCCCAGGCTGCGGGGGCGGGGGGGGGGGGGTCCGGGAGGCCCCTGCCTCAGCCCGCCCCTCAGGGTGTTCCCCGAGCCCCATCCACTACAGCCAACCGCTGGGCCACCCAGCCCCTAACCCAGGCCTGCGGGACCCTACGGGAAGTAAACTAATGAACCGCTTTGCCTTCCATCACATGACAAATGTAATCCAATGACAAACTGTTACAGCACCGACGAATAGTTCTGACGTCACGTCAGGCATCAGCTTTGTTTTTTAACATCTGCCTCGGCTCTCTGTGGCCTGCAGAATACAATCTAAATTCCCCACCCCTCCTTGGGGCCCAAAGTGGAACCAGGGGTGTCCATCTACGCCTCGAGAGGCCCGGACCCCCCAGAGCTCTGACCTTTTCTGCTGCCTGGGCTGTGCTCTCTCCACGACCCACACATTCGCATTCACGTCAAACGTAGCCGAGCTCCACGCAGCCATGGCGCTGAGGCCAGCAACTGGCTGTGTCTGTGGTTTACACCGGGATCCAGAGACCTCCTCTCTGGAGGGCTCGGGAGTAGGTATGCCGGGGCCGTGAGGCCATCCAGTCTGTCTGCCTGTCTGCCCCTGCCCCAGGGCACCACGCAGCCAGAGCATGCTCAGGAGTGGGTGGGGCCGCGTCCCAGTAACTCCCTGTGATGGACACTCGGGTTTAAATTCCTTGCAATGTTTACAGGTCACGTGACATTATTCTCCAGATGTTTCCCAACCACTTACAGTCGTAAAAAGCATTCTCCGCTCGTGAACTGCACAAAAGCAAGCCGAGGCCACGGCAGACGCTGGTGTGCGGGTCCCTGTTTCAAAGGCGCACCGTTTGCTGGTCCACAACCAGCTTTTGCACCTCACGCTTAGGGAGCACCTCACAGGTAGCAGCCTTACTCGCAGCAACCTCGAGGGGGCAGTATTCGGACAAGCACATACAAACGAGCCACAAAGACCAAGACGGGAAACGGTCCCAACATCTCAGAAAGCTTGTAAAGACACCCCACGAAAGTCTACGAAACTGCTTGTGTTAAAAGCAGTTTCTCTCTCCTTTCAACAGGCCCGGGCCGAAGAATTGGGGGCAAAGGTCTCGGGGCTACCTAAATGTTAGAGTCACGTGGTTTCGAATGACACTGCAGACACCCTTAACCACTGCCACCACGTGGAGGAGTGTCCATGTGAGGGGCGTGGGCGACAGCTGGTCAGCAGCTCCACAGGAAGCTCTGCAAATGCGCGTTCCCCTTCCGGGCAGTCTCCGCCCACGCGGGTCCTTACCTGGGCCAAGGTGAGCGTGGCTTGTCGGCAGGTGCCGCAGCGCACCCTGAGCTTCCCTGGCTGCACTCCTCCGCAGGGGCCTTTGCAGTAAACATAGAAGCTGTTGTAGGCCGGTCTACCTGCTGGGGAGAACAAAAAAAGCAGAGGAATTGGCAATCAATGCGGAATCCAAACTGAGACAAACTTGAGAATTCCCCAGGAGCGTTTTGAAACATTCATGGGATACACATTCTGCTGAGGATGCAGCAATTGCATTTGGAAAATCCAGTATTATGCTCAGAAGAGTGAAACTCTTTTCTTCTTCTTGCTGATAGCCCGGTGATTTAGCAAGGTCAGCGGCCAGCTGCCAAGGTTGTGGCCAAGTGCGCACGTAACTCGGGGACGTGCAAGGCGCCCTTTACGGCTGATGTTCTCATATGGACTCGGGATGATGCAGAGACAACTGGAGATTTGGAACCCCGTGCCCCTGAACTCCGTTTCACGCTCCCGTACCCGGTTCCGAGGGCTCCAGTGTTTTCCCCTTAAATTCTCACCCACAGGGACGCACCAGCCCATCCCCCAACGTGAACACCAGCCCCGTTCGGTGGCTTCCAGTGAAGCCTTTTCCACACACGCTCAGTCCCACATGGAGGAAGACAGGGAGCCTGGAGGAGCTCAACAGACATGTGCATGAGGGGGTACCTTGCATTTCGTGGGAGTTCTCCACCTGACAAATGCCATTCAAAGGACACATTTTCAAGGGTAAAAGCTGGAGGGAAAAATCAGTAGTCAAACACCTCCTCACAACAAATTTCTGTTGAATGTCACCATCCAGGCACAGTATTACTCCCTAAATGAGGGGAATCTTTCTAAATGGTTTCACACCTCCACAGCTGCAAAGAACTCACTTTACTCCGAAGCACTTACCAGTAAAATAACCACCTTCCTCAGTCTCTAAAATGACTAAATACTTCTTCTAATCCTTAACTTCTTGCTGGGTAGGCGTTACATGAGGTCATGGCATATAACATTTCATTTAAAAGTTTACTGTGATCATCAAGAACATCTAGAAATAATATATAGTATTTTTTATCATTATGAACAAAAACCTTCAGACTACCAACTGCATCCAGTTCATTGAAAACAATTAGTATAAAAAAATGAGCACACAAAACCCCCCTGAAGTCTCATGCTGCCCCGTGTGTCTTACTACCTTACAAACAGGCCCTTTGTAGACACATTGAATTGTCACTTGTTTAGCCATCCTTGCTAATGTTATAGGTGACAATACTTCTTAAATACAAACCATATATATAAAAATATAAATGGTTATGTAAATATAAATGCACATATTATAAATATGAATACAAATGTATATATTTATATATGAATGAATATAAATCAAAAACTTCAAGCTTCATATTTTTGTCATTTCCTGGCAATATCTTTTACCGTCATCAGTGTCCAGCCATTAGTATGTGGTTTCTGGTTTCCCACGTGAGAGGGTACACGTACTCTGTCTTTGTGTGATAGGAAACTACGATTTTTCTGCCACTTTTTGTAACTTTAGGGCCTTAAAGTGCGAGGCACACGAGGAACAGGTAGAACCCTCCATCGAGGTGCTAGAACTACCCCAACAGACGATTGGGGCCCCCCAGAACCGTGACAATTTGAACACGCAGTAAGATGAGTGCAGCGAAGGAGGGAGGAGACTTTGTTGATGAAACCTTTACCAGCGATATGAAAAAGTCCAGTTTCATACTTTTTATAGCCTACTGTAAAGGTTAAACAATAAAAAAGGAGGAAGAGGCCCTGGCTGGTGTAGCTCAGTGGATTGAGCGCGGGCTGCGAACCAAACTGTCGCAGGTTCAATTCCTGGTCAGGGCACATCCCTGGGTTTGCAGGCCATGGCCCCCAGGAACAGCACATTGATGTTTCTCTCTCTCTCTTTCTCTCTCCCTCCTTCCCTTCCCTCTCTAAAAATAAATAAATAAAATCTTTTTAAAAAGGAGGAAGAGGAGGACCGGGCCACAGAAACACTTTCAGAGGAGGCCGAGGCCTCGCAGACACCCTCGGTGGTGAGGCGCCATCAGCAACTCTCTGACCACAGCCGGCCGCCCGGCGTCCTGAAACGGCAGGCACTCGAGGCCTCTCCTCCGTCCCGTGGGGCAGTAGCAGCGCTTGCACTGTTGTCTCCATGAAGGACACATCCAGGCAGAACCGGAACTGGGGAGCCCTTCCACCCCCTGCGCTGCCGCCTTCACTGAGGTCCCTGAGAAGTTCCTCAGAAAACGCTGCACCCCAATGCTGGTGCCCTCGAACCCTACACCGTGACACGCAGCCAATGAGACAGAGCTCCCCGGAGCCAGTGCTGGCCGGGCATTAAGAGCCAGTCTAAGGAAGATCAAGGTCAGGCCAGTCCTGGCTACAGCCAGCAACTTTCAAGCTGCTGGCTCTGCTCGGTCTAGCAGCCGGGACTTCACACAAATCTTGGGATCTTTTTCTCAGAATGGCCTCCCCACCTCTTTGGCTACACATCCCTATTTAAAGTTGGCAAGCTTCTCCGCGTGACGCTGGGAGCAGGGGCGCGCAGGACAGGGAGGAGGACAAGCACCCTGACGGCGACCTTCTGGGCACGTCCCCGCGGCCTGCCGGTGGGTCTACGGCACAGACCCTTGAACATGGAGCCCCAGCCCCGAGGGAAGCAGCAAGGCACAGCTGGGACCCAACCGGCATCTCCACCAGCGTAGAGCTGTCTCCAGTCAATGATGCCAACCTCGCTCCCTTTCCTTCTCCTTGGACCTGAACATCCTTTTCCTCTCCCAATCAGCTCTTCCGTAGGGCGGTCCCTTCCCACACGCGCACTGCACACAAATGTGTTTCACTGAATCGTTTGTGATGAGGCTGCAGATCTTACAGCACTCACCTTAGGTGTGTAAACATCCTAAAACATGGCTTTTCTTCTCCAATAAAACCACAGAGCTTTTGGAGTGACTGGCTCTTTCCGTAGCCCTAGCCACAGGTGAATCTGGTGCTTCCAGCACACCTCACGGCACCCTGCAGTGGGGTGCCAGCTGCTGGCAGGCACCGAGCCAAACCGTGGGGGCTCCCCAGTCGGAGGTGACGTGCAGTCAGGCCGAGGCAAGCAGGTCCGCTCACCGCAGGGCCCTGCGCGCTCGTTAAGACAGGCACTGCGGAGCACGGCGCCACCGAACCTGGTCTGGACTCGGAAGCCTTCCTTTCGCGGAGAATTCCGTGAAACTCGACGTCTCAGGAAAACAAAAATGAAAGGAAGGATTCAACCCACAGCGTGCACTTGATCTTTGCAAGCCGCACTGCCGATGGGCATAAACAAACTCAGCCTTATCGGCTGTTCCCGAAGAGCCCGCTGACAACGAGAATGCGTTGCTCCCTCCCCCCCACGCCATCGATGGGCTTACATGATTATCACGCTGTAAGTCAGGAGGGGTGGTCTACTGGTGTAACGATTTCACAAAGTAAAGGATGCTCATTTCATTCTGAAGTTGTTTTTTTGGATAGGGGTTAAAAGCAGAGTTCGTGAGTGGGGGCCTTTAAAGTGGGGCTCACCGTGCATTTGCAGCATCCTGGGGACCCCCCATTCCCGAGCACTGCAATGCTCTCCTCATCCTCCCTTTTCTCCCCCACGCGTTGTCCGGTTGGCGCGCTCCTTTGTCCAGCCTCCCCTTTGCCTTGGTCCCTTCTCTGGGTCCAGAAGTTGCCATGAGCATTGCCAACGTTCACAACGTGTTGAGCAAAACCCCTATTTAGAAATGATATATTTGACTGGCTTTTGACTTTTAAAAGCCAGAATAAAATATAGTTTTCATTTTTCTTTTATGTGTTTTAAATAAGGAGCTTGAGGCCCGAAGAAGACATTGTTTTAATGAGACAGATGGGCCCTTCAGGACAGCCCTCCTGGTGCGGATGGGCGCTGTCGGGGGCCTCAGGAGTCTTCACCAGGGCCTTGTCACAGGGGGTCAAGACTTCGGCTGCCCGGACCTGCATCTCCCTGCTGCTTCGTTTTCTGGCAGCAGGGAGATGGAGACCCGGCACATGGAGTGGCGACACCCCATCCAGTTCCCTTGGGTCACTCCTCCTCTAGTCTCTCAGAATGCAATCTTGGTCCTCTTTGACACCTGTGAGTGTGCCACAGGACAGACCCACGGCCACCCTGTGTGGACTGTGCCCCGACCCCGTGACAGGGAGCAGAGGCGTCGGGAGCCTTCTGTATCCCCTGCACTTGCCGGAGTTCTTGCTCTGGCCTCTCTGGGGGGCGGGCATCCTTCCGTCTGTGTCTCTCACACTTGGGGGAATACAGAACTCAGGGCCCACTGCACAGTGAGGGTGCACCCAGGGGCGAAGTCCGAGCTAGGCCATCTGCACGCAGCCGGTCCTTCCGCGTGTAACCGTCTGCTGGTTGTAGTTTGAACGGTACGTGCTCAGTGAGTGTGAGGCAGTTCCCGTGGAATCCGTCCACCGTGCACTTCCGGAATCTTCTCTCCTGCATAGCACCTCGCTTTGGGTCATGGAAAGGATAAGGCCGTGTCCACTGCAATGTGATGCAAACGTCCGAACAGAAAACTCTGCCTCCCGTTGGTTACCTGCTTGTCCTGCCTTTTCCTCTGCTCCGACCTCCCACAAACACCGCGCCCTGTGTCACGCCCGAACTCCTCCTGCAGGTCTTTGATCTAAGTAAACACGCAGCAGATATTTGCCAGGCCAATTCTCCCACGTTCTAAGTGTGGGGGTTATCGGGTATGGCGATGTGAGGGCGACACTTGTATAAAACAGAACGTAGCTCTGATACCCAATATTTGAAACCTCTTCCCACCAGCCAAATACACTGGACCAACCTCACACGTCCTTCAAGTTCATGGCCTGTAATATTTGAAACCAACGACATCAGTGTATAATCTGAAGACCACAAAAACGATTAAGATGATAAAGTAAACAAAAAAAGAAAGAATACTTCAAAAGTTTTGCAGAATATTTTGGGTAATGAAATGGCAAGTGAAAAAAAAAAACTGACCATTCACAAGCAGAACGGCTCCAAAGGGGACAGCCCCCACGCAGGGATGTGGACGGCAATCCTCCTCTGACGGGCCGTCCCTGCCACCGAGCCGGCGGCACGGCCCACGCCTGGCACCCGCCGCAGCCCTCACTCCCGTGGGGCCTCGGGGGCGGCGCTGTCTTGGTTCCCGCTCCCAATCCCACAGCCACCCGCCCGGGGCGGGCACTTCCAAAGCACATTTAGCCGCCCCTAAGGAGACCCTCCCCTGAAAAGTTATAACTTCATTCTCCATGTCTGTGCGAGGGCTCTTAATTAATGTGTCTGCACAGTAATTTCATCTGGTGAGGGGAGAACTGCTGATGACAGCTAAGGCCTCGGCCTGGGTGTTTGTGGCTGCCCATTTATTTTCTCATTATTCCCTGCGAAAGTAATGACCGGACCTCCCACGCCAAGACAAGGCTGTGGAGTGCAGCGTAGTAGTGGGGAGATCAGTTCTGCGTAAATAGGCATGCTCGAAGCCCGCCAGGTGAGGCGGTTGCCCATGCCTCGCAGACACGCGCACCTGCGGGGAGAGTTGGAGTTCCAGCGCTCCCAAGGCCGGAGCAGATGCCCCGACTCAGGTTTGGACGGGAGTGGTGACAGAGGCTACGGCCGAGGGGGTGGCTGTCCTCAGAACACATCCTTGGAGGGACTCACCCAGGGTGGGTGCGTCCTGGTCAAACCCCAGCTCTGCCCTGTGACCTCGGGTCCGTCCACTGACCCTCGAAGCCTGTTTTGTCCTCGGCAAAAAGGAGATGAGGATAGTAGCTAAGGCACAGGCAGTGGTGAGGATTTAGAAAGGAAGATACAGGTGGGGCCCTCAGCGGTGTCTGGTAAGTAGCGCATGCTCAGTACATAGGAGCTATTCTCGTGGGCCCCCAAGACACTTAGGACCTGAGCGCCTCCAAGTCCCCACACTGGTGAGCTTCGGTGGCCCCTGTCCTGCTCTGGCCAAGGCTGACTCTTACACCCTATTTCCACGTTAAATGCAACTCTGAAGTTTTGGAAACAGCTGAGATATAATTCTCCTTCAAGCCGCTTCAAACCCAAGCAGATCCTGTATGGGAATGTTTAATAACGTTATGGAACCTAAAACTATGCTGGAAAGGCCTTCCGTGGATCGAAAGTTGGCTGGAGTCCCATTTCCTCTCCACGAGTCGCTTTTTGATTATTGTCGAGGAGATCCAGACGGGCTAAAGCAAACTGGGAAGGGAAATGGTAAGCAAGTATGTGGATCGGCCTCGTGCACAACATTTTTAAGCCGGCCAATGCATTTCAAGTATTTCCGAAAGCTTTCCATCACGTGGTTGTACAGTGGTCTTGACGGGGATTCTCATGGGTCCCCAAATGTCATCTCAGAGGCGGGCCTGCTGGCATTAGAGTCGCTCCTCCGTAAGAGCTATACCTGGTCGCAGCCTTGTCCTGAGTGACACCAGCTCAGAGAGGTGGGCAGCGCCTGAAAATAGCCCAGGGGCGGGCAGAGATTGGAACGTGAGTTTTTCTGGCTACAGAGTGAGTACTGCCCCGGAACCACAGGACGACGGCCTTGACTGGGAAGGGGGTTTTACCGACTCCTGCGGGGGACTGACCCTGCGGCCGATGGAGGGCGGTGCGGGACCCTGGGTTGGCGGGGACCGATCACTGTCAGCGATCACCAGCAGCTTCCCCATCGGCCTTCCTGCCCCATGTGCCGCATCCAATCAGTGCGAGCGGTTTCGTGGAAATTCCCACCAGCCTTTCACTGCACTGGCATTCGGCAAGGGGGTGGGGGAGCAGCAGCCAGCGATAAGGGGGGTACATCTCCTTTGGGGGCGGGCACATGCTGTACAAGTGCACGTCACACCACGACACGGAGACCCGTGCCGTAGAGCCCACAGAATTCCTCACCGATTCTTACAGAAGCGATGCCTTCTTGCTCTTTGAAAAATACTTTTTTAATCTCTTTATTTTAAATATTCTAGACAACTACAAAGGACACATGGACAAAACCAAGGGGGAGTGGAATCAGGGGAGGGAGGTGGGGATGGCTGGGGTGGGGGGACTAGTGGGGGGGGGAATGCAGACAACCGTACTTGAACAACAATAAAATAAAAAAAAAATTGTGTTCTATGTGTTTTTCCTAAACCTAGAGCATCGTTATGAATAAATGACTCGAATAATCACCTGCAAGTGATAAGAGTATTATCTGGGACATGCTAACTCAGCGTCTGCTCACGGTCCAGAGTCATCTGGTTCAGAAAAACAGCAATGGGATGCGCCGGAAATGCCTCCTAAGTGCCAAGTTGTCGGTCACATCTAAAAACTTAGAAAGTTTGGCAGCAGCTTCAATAAACAAACAAACAAACAAACAAACAAACAAATAAAAAGTGTTCTGAGTGTGAGCAAACCCAGCTGAGGGCAGGACCGCCCGCAGGAATACGGCAACAAGGAGCGGCCCTCCCCTCCCCCACATTCTTCATCGTACTTCATCTGCAATGGCCGATGTAATGCGCTTGTTAAAAACATCTCGTGTAAGCACAGTGTTTCCAGTCTTCACTGCTACCATGGAATAGCCTCTTACACATTCTGGTGTTTTTAAGTGCTCCATCTTGCCTTTATAAAATGATAAGGCTACACTTACAATCTTAATAACTCTGGTCTTTCCCAGCACTGATTTCAAAAAGTCCTTGGCAGTCATTGAGATGGATAAGATCGCTGCTGCTCATTAATATATGAGAATTATTTTCCTCTAGTGACACTGTAAGGAGTTAGACATGTCCGGTGATGTCATCGTGCTGGGGAGAAAGGACAGAAGGACCGTCCGCTCCGTGTCCAGGCTGACGGTGAAGGTGACCGCACGTAAAGCAGGCCTCCTCGGTTGGGCATAACCTTCCCAGGGCCGTGCCCACTTCCACCACCATTAGACCGAGCCCTGGAGACTCTCCAGGGCACTCTGGCACTGCCATTTCCTGCAACAGTCACTCCTGCGAGAAGCCGTTTCCCTTCTCTGACTTTTTGAACTGAGGGTCCACAGGCAAGGCCATCGCACGGCGGCCGGCCCTGTGCACCAGGTAATAAGGTCTCAGGTGTGCCCACAGGCAGCTGCGCTGCCCAGCATCCTGGCAAGTTTGCCTCCCCTTTTCCCCTCAGAACTGAAGTGATTTCCCAAGGGCTCATCCCGCCTTTGTCCTCTCCAGAACCCATCAGCTCTCCAAGTTGCTTTCCGATTAATCTTCCTAAAGTACATCTCCGTAGAGGCCTCCTCATTGCCCCCGAGTCGGAGTCGACCCCTTCGCTGAGGGACCCCGGCAGCCCCGGTGTCTGCACGAGGCTCTCGCCTCCACCCCCAGCTCCCCCTCTCCTCCTGCGACATTCAGGCTGCGCCCGGCCTGCATGGGACAGACCCTTTCCTACCTGGGCCAGGACAATCTGACGTTTGGAAACACGCAGAAAGCAGGCGCGGCAGCCCTGCGCATCTCACGGGCACAAAGCCACGCGAAGGTCTTCTCGGCCAGCTCTGCACAACCGCGCCTCCTGCGTGCGACGCGGGGGAGGCTCTGCCTCTGCTTTCTTGTGGCTGCGGAGCGCGGGGTGCGGCAGCTGCAAACCGCCCCTTGGACGTCGTTCACATTCGTGTGTTTGAGTGCAAACAGGCCGTCTGGCCACGAGGGGTCGGCGCTCACTGTTTAATACTGTGGGTTGTTGTCCCGTGGATAGGAAAATAGACTGTACCAAGACACAGGTAAACCCAGAGGTGTGCAGGCTGCTGGATACTGGTTGGGGGGTGGGTGGGGGAGGGATCCCTAACTTCTCGAGTGCTCTTTGAACTGATCACAATATCTTACCTCGTGCCTCATCTATTGATGGACTAAATCAGATATTTTCCATGCTCATTTTATACTTGCTTGGAAGTCACGATGTGACTTTCTGCACGTTGTAATCGAACACTCCCTTATCTGCAGGGAGAGAGGATGGTGAGAGGCCCAGCTGGGCTGTGTCTGCACGCGTGTGCAGTCAATGTGCGTCTCATTCTTCCCCTCCACCCGGAACGGCGTCACACAGTGCAGCGTTTCTACACACCCGGACTTTCCCTTCCCCAGACGTGCCATCTCCTCCAGGAAGTCTCACTTGATTCACCTATTACATATAAATCCTCTGCCCTACATTCCCGTTGCATTTTATTTGTTTTTCACCAGGTACTTAAATCACTGTCTATTCCACCTTATCCCTCAGATATTTGTATCATCCGTGTTTAGACTTTCTGCCTGTGTCAGCGAATAAAGAATAAATAATGGCAAGTACGTGGAGGAAGTCAAGCAACCAGACCGGAGACCGATACTGTGACACGGGAACGTCTTCAAGCTGGCGGAAGATAAAAATCACAACAAAGTGACCCTCCGAGAACTTAATCACTGTGACAGTACAATGAGCGATGTTCTTCCAGACCCATTAAAGTGACAAGCAGGTTGATAATTATTTTTGCAGTGTCGGGATTCTGAAACAAGACGTTTCTCAGCTTCTGTTATTTGGCCATGCTAAATGGATGTTGTCAAAAGATTAAATATAAATTGGTTATAAATCTTCATTTAACGGCGTCGTGTGGGGAAGGTGGCATCACGGCACCCACGTTTGTGTCGGCATTAAGAAAATGGAGAGTCTTATGTTAATGGTATCAAGACTGTGGGTGATTGTTTATTCTACAAAACGGGCTCTGGATTTGAAGACGAGGCCGTCGATGGTCATCACGGGGTCCAGGAGCAAGTCTGGGACACACTGAGGGCATGAGCGGGCCCTCCTGGGCTCCAAGGGGACAGGACAGCCTTGTCCCAACAGCGGGAGTCCCTGTCTGCAGGGTGCCCGGCCCTGGCCTGCAAGGTGCGCTCCTTCTGCTACCCAAACCCTCCGGGCTGATGAAGAATCTGGTTGCAGAGCAGCCTTTCAGCACCGGGCTTGCGGACCATCGGGCAGGGACCTCGGATCTGGCTCTCATCGGCAGGCGGTCCCTCTGGGGCCCCGTGGCCACCTTTGGGCTGGAAGCTGCGCTGTCCCGCAGCCAGGGTGGCGTGATGAACGCCCCTCACTGACAGGTCCGGCGTGTCGCCGCTGAATGATGCGGCCAGGCCGCATGGCCGTGACTGCAGGAGTCAGCAAAATCTGACTTGAAAATACAACTCCTGTCGGCTGCGTCCTTCAACCTTGGGGAGATCGCTCTGAGGGATAAAATACGGGCTTTGGAAGAAAACAGGGCTTCTGCGGTTTCAGAAAGACTCGCTGCGTTGAATCGGAAAGACGTACTGTGTTGAATCGGGACGGCAGTAACACAGTCCTGACTTTGGAACTGCACGGGGGGAGCGCGCCACAGACTCAGTTCGCGTGTGCGTGTAGGGTAGACGGCTCCCTGTCGCCTCTCACAGGGGCGGGGGGGGGGGGGAGGCCGAGGACGTGGCAGGAAGAGGATGAAAGAAAGGGTGGAAGAGACCTGCGGAGGCCAAAGGAGAGCAGAGGGGAAGCCCCCGAGGAAAAGAAAAGTGAAGCAGAGGGACCGTGGAAACCCCAGAGGGGCGGTGGCTGAGGACGAGGTTTCACGGAGTCACACCCTCCAGCCCCAGGGCATCCTGGGGCGGAGCTCTGTCATCCTACGCTCCTGCCTGTGACGTGATCAGGCGTTAGCACCCCACACGGTCTCCACGTGGCCCATAAACGTGGCGGGCACGACAGCTCGTTGGCTTTTCCCCATCCCCCGTCTCCTCCCCGCCCCGCTCCTGACGCCTCGGTGCAGGGGTGGGGGTGCCGGGTGCCACCGGCACACAGAGCGGCTCCGGCCACCCTGCCCTCCCTTACATGCTGCGGCTGCTCGGACGTGGCCTCCTCGCGTTAAAACGGACTGTTCGTTAACAAACCAGTGAGAGGAGTGTTTACGTTTCCACAGGAGAGAAGAAGTACCTTCAGCCGAAGAAAAACATGCACTCATGGTATGAAATGCCCGCTAAGGAACACCAGGGAAGGGACGTGGGAGGAAATCCCAGCACAGTCTGAGTCTGAAGGGACGGCGGATCTGTGTGCAGCTGGCCCTGTAAGCACGGCCCACGTGGCTTGGACCCAGGGGTCACCCTGGTGGTGCCCAGCCGGCCTGCTAGAGGGCTGCCCTAGGTGTCGGAACCACCATGTCCAAGGCACTTTCCTGGAGCAGGGCAGCTCCGTCGCACGCCCTGTGGGGCCCCTCTGGGCAGGGCAGCTGGCAGGCGGCCGCACCCCTTACTGGGGGAGAGAAGGTGGCATGGACTGGGGAGTAGCACCATGTAGCACCAAGGTCTGAGAGGGTCCTGAGGTCAGAGCTCTTCAGTGGGGCTGTGTCCCCCAGTATCAGGAGGCTGCTGGCACCCACTTGTGTCCCGGGGTCCAGGGCCTGAGACGGCGGGAGGGAGGCTGGGGTGTGGGCCAGTGCAGAGGCGGGGCGGGGGGCTGCGGTGGGGGCAGGAGGAGCCCACCCGGCTGCAGGCAGAGCCCGGGCACGGGCTGTTTGCTCCGTTTCAGCGGGTTGTTGTTTCCGAAGCACACCGGGCAATCCGGACGCACAGCGCGGGATGGAAACCGTTGGTGTGGAGATCCGTGAGGTTCAGGCGTCAGCTGGTGGGCAGGAACGGTCATTCCAGAGCAGAAAGCGAACTGGGAGGGGTGAGCACGTGTGACGGATGGAAGGTCGGATGCAGGATTAAGTGGATTCCGGTAGCGACGGGGGGTGACTGACAGCTGCAGGACTCGGGACAAGTGCTCAGATCCTTCTGAGTCTCAGTGTCCTTATCTGTCACAGGAAGCTAACACACGCCTCCGACAATGCCCGAGAACAGTGCGTGGAAGAAAAGTATTCACTGCCTGGCGTGTATCCCCACGTGTCCCGGGGGAGGGTGGTCACGGATGAGGCCAGCCGGGCCGAAACGCAGGAAGGAAAACTCTCGACATAAAGGTTAAAAAGTGACTGAATCAGCCAGGGGTAAAAGGTCACGATTCAGGGTGAACAGGACACGGGGCTCGGCTGACCGGAGCCGACAGGTCCGGAGTGGGCCGCCGTAGCCGGCCAGGCCAGGGAACAGCAGCCCCAGGGTGGGGGGGGGTCACTCAGGAGGCCGCCCTCATCAACTACCTGACCCTGAGCAAAGCCCCCGGCCTCAGTGGGGACACGTGACAGGGTCCGACTCAGGCACGGAGACACCGAAGTCCCTGACATGTCATCTTGAACCAAGGCTGCAGCGTGACTGCATCCGTAGGTGGCGTCTGCTCCTGAATTACCCTGTGTGGTCTCGGTCAGCAGCCCGCCCTCCTGTTGGTGCCATTCCCCAGGAGCTGAGTGAGCAGAGGGAGGGCGGCCGCCTGCAGGGTCTAAAAGTCTCCCCTCCTGTGGCTGGAACACACTGGGCGAGAGGTCCGCTCCTGCTGGCCTGGTTTCTTCTTTCAGGATCTAATGCACCAACAATGCACGTGCTGCCCGGTTTCTCCCCAAGGTGTTTGTGTATTGAGTGGGGAGTTACTTCTTTTCTTTGTTGCTTCTTCCTTCCCGCAGGGCCCAGCTCGGAATCTTGCGTTCGCTGCTCGCTGAAGACACTGCGTTGGCAGCCCAAGGAAACGGACCTCCTTGGGGGGGGACTGCTCACCATCCCGCGTCTGCATGTTTCCTGGATGGAAACTTGGCCGGTGAAACTGAATGGTGAAGGATAAGGAGAAGTCCCTGAGGCCCTGGTTTCTGATTCGGGCTCCTTCCCGTAACTGGAGACACTGAGCTTTTCACACGAGTGAGCCTCACTCGACAGGTCTGGGTCTGGATCAGGTTCGCAGTGGCAATGAAAACGCCAAGTACGGCCCTGGCTGGCGTAGCTCAGTGGATTCAGCGCGGGCTGCGAACCAAAGTGTCGCAGGTTCGATTCCTAGTCAGGGCACATGCCTGGGTTGCAGGCCATGACCCCCAGCAACCGCACATTGATGTTTCTCTCTCTCTCTCTTTTTCCCTCCCTTCCCTCTCTAAAAATAAATAAATAAAATCTTAAAAAAAAAAAGAAAAAAGAAAACTCCAAGCATGGCCCAGGGCGCG
Organism: Phyllostomus discolor; assembly: GCF_004126475.2. NCBI lineage: Eukaryota > Metazoa > Chordata > Mammalia > Chiroptera > Phyllostomidae > Phyllostomus > Phyllostomus discolor. The sequence continues at coordinate 206,009,797 of NC_040906.2, forward strand.
GGACGCCATCCGCATGACGTCGCAGCGGCGAGGCCAGAGCTGCTAACATGACCGGTCCTGAGCTTTCGGTCAAGTCCCAGCGCCTCACGAACCCCGACGTGACGTAGACCACTCAGGCCTGGCATTGGTTCGTTGGTAAAGTTAAGGTGATTGAACTCACATAAAACTTACAAGACAGGCAGTGCCAAGGTACCTACGTCTGCCCTGGGTTTTGAGATATTAAATAGTCAGGTGAAACTCAAAAAGTTCTTAAAGAGGTATTAACAAGTAAATGCAAATTAAGGGGCAACTGTAAAAAAGAGCAAGTATTTGCTTTATCACTTTGAGATCTCAGGTTGATAGCCCTGCAATCCCTAAAAAGAATCCCAGCAAAGATCAGGGCAGATCTGATGGGGGTGGTTCAGCGTCAAAGAGACTTTGGCTTAAATTGTAACCTTAAGGTTTCATAGCCCTGAGTGATATAGGAGGCTGAATTCCATGGTGGTCCCCAAGATCCGGGCCCCGGGTACACACGTCTGTACGATCCTCTCCCCTTCAGTGTTGGGGAGACCGGTGCAAAGGACCGATGCCACCGCCGTTATCATGAGCTTTCATCAGACGACAAAAGTGAAGGGATCCCTCAGATACACAGAAGGTCCCCATCAACGGGTGCTGAGCTAATCAAAGAGGGGGGCCCTGGGTGAGCCTGACCTAATCAGGTGACTCCCAGGTCTTCTCTGAGAGAAGAGATGACATGTCCTGTGAGTGTCCAGGGGCGGACCACTCGGAGGGCATGCAGGGGCACCTGGGAGCTGAAGGCAGCCCCGGCTGACCTCCCACAAAGAAGCAGGGGCCTCCGGTCTACAGCCGCAGGACCGGACTTCGGCCACCAGCTGCGTGAGCTGGAAAGGGACCCAGAACTGCAGGCGGTACGACCCGGACTGCAGCCGAGTGTCCCTGAGCCCAGGGCGCAGGGAGGCCGTGCCCGACTCCTGACCTACGGACACTGTGGCCTCATAAATGGTGTCGTCGGAAGCCACCGAGTCCGTGGTGACTTGGGCCACAGCGAAGAAGACCACCGCAGGCGAGTGGCTGACTTAACCTCCCTGCGCGCAGGTGTTCACACAGGTGAACGCAGGTGACAGAGGGCCGCAGTGAGCATCTCACCAACACTGGGACTCAGCCACACCGCAGCACGCGCCTGGCGCAGAGCATGAGCTCAGCCACGGCCGCTGACCGCGCTGTCAGCCAGCAGCAGTGTGGCCTGCGGAACGTCCCGCGAGACCCACAAACAAAGGAGTCGGGGCACTGGGGTGGGCAGTGCGTTCGTGCCCTACCAACTGGCTCCTCAGTAAACTAAATCCATGTGTCATCAAACCCACCAACATCCACACACACGTGTGTGCTGGCTTGCCCCACAGAGACACGCACACGCCCCGCTCTGGGGGCCCCGGAGGGGTCCCAGTCTGCAAACGCACGCCCTTCGCTCGCCTTCGTGTCTGCTGTGGAGATGTCCCCCCGCGCCTCCACCGCTGACACCTGTGCCCTCTTCCAAGCCCGGCTGGGCTCTACGGCGTTTCTGTGCAGTGCCACACGGTGGCGCTCTGTTCAACGTCCAGGCACTGTCCTCGCCCCTTGGTGAGTGTCACCTGACTCACGAGCGATCGCGTGAAGTGGACCCCACTATCATCCTTCCCCGTCTCCTGCTCAGAGGACAGGGAACGAGGGCCCACGGTCACGGCGCAGGGCAGGGTTCGAGATTCGGCCGGCGGTCAGGCTGCAGGGTTGGAGCTCTCAAACCCCAAGTCCAAGTTCACGGCCGCCTAGATAAACTTCTCTGTACCCTATTGCAATGAGTTTTCCCGTGTTCTAATCTGAGATATACAGAGTGGGGGGAAAGTAGGTTTACAGTTGCCCATGTGGAAAATAATATAATGATTGATAAATATTAAAAGAATAATACACTGTTTCGCATACTCACAACTGGAAGCCTGTTTTTGTCCCACCCTGTACATACCCCTCATGCCCGCACCCTTCGTAGGGCCTACCCTAATGCCTTCTACACGGATGTTTGATAAACATGCATTGCTTAAAGATCAAAGTAAACTCATTAATCCGCAACTGCCACATTGCCAGTAGATGCAGCGAGTGTGTTTAACGCCAGAACGCATGCACGGGGACTCTAATACAGAACGATTGGGATTTTCTTAGGACGTCGTTATTACCTCCTGGAAAAATGAACTTCCGGCCACAGGACAGGATTGCTGTTAATGCTGACTCGGGGATCTGAGTATAACTCCCCCCCACCGCAACCGTGAAGAAAAGGAACCATAAAGCCAAACGATCTGGCTAATTAGGAGGTATCACTTGAAAGAAAGAGAACACATCTGAACAGGGTTTAGGGCTGACAGCTACGAGATTAGACAAAAACGATCTTACAGCCCGTGTTCTTCCATCGGGAAAGTGTCCGAGTAACACAGCAACAGCGTTCTAGATTTTCCTTGTTAGAAATCTCTCCTCCCTCCTCCAGGACCCCTCCCCGGCACTCCACGCCGATCCCCAACCTGCCACGAGCAGCCGCGTCCCACGTCTGACTGCCCTCCTGACCCCCACTCTCCTGGACGACTGTGACCGTCTGTCGCTCCAGAGCCAGAATGCACGCGTGACCAGCCACAGGGTCTCTTCAGGTGCATGCTGAGCGAACGGACTGCCTCTAAAACGATACAGAACTCCAGGCTCTGCCCAGTCTACTGGGCTTCATCGGTTCTTGATACACAGAGTGAAACGAGGCCGGACCTGATCATCGTGACAGGCAGCGGCAGGGCAGGCATGGTGAAGGACAGGGCACAGGACGAATGTCCAGTCCTTGGTCTGGGGCCGGCTCTGCACTGCCACCGCTGCCCTGGGCCATCGTCAGGGACGACTGCCATCGTCATTTGATAATCTCTGTGGTGCTTCACGGTTTACAGTTCAAGAATAGGGCGCGAAGAGGGCAGGCAGCTGACCGCTCCACATCCTGCACCCCACGGAGGCGCAGCTCACTGTGCGTGCACTTGTGGGGTGTCAAACATGCGGACAAACCGGGAGCGCTGACGCCCCTCTCATCTTGGCTCCTGGGCTGCTCTTCGAGACTGTGTGGGGCCGTCTCTGCCAAACAGCTGCACAGTGTTCGCTCAGGGAGCAGCCCCTCGTGTTGTAGGCCTGGTCTTTGTCCTCAGGTGTGTGCTCGAGCAACACACACTGTCGGGCACAGGGGTCAGCAGAGCCCATACACAAGTGTGGAAGCGGACATATGACAAATCACTGCTATCCTCACAGATGTCCTGTGGGGTGTCACCGACTTCCCGTGAGATCTGCAAATTGTTTCTTAAATTTTAAAGAATTAAGTTGGGAATGTCCATGCCTTTTTTTTCTGTATGTTTGTTTGTTGTTTGTTTTATTTTTATTTTTTAGGAATCAACCTTTGCTGGACCTTAATATTTAATCCTCAATTCACATATGTAATAAAAGTAACGCATCATCACCTATAATTAGGACGATCATCTGTTTTATAACAGGCGGCGGTTCGCCGTGTTGTCATTCGGCAACATGAGAGAGGCCTTTTTCACTCACTTGTTCAGAGCTTACTTCTGGAAGTCAGTGAGAATATCTAATCAACGTGTGGACAAATTACAGAATGAGTGAAAAATATCTTTATGTCTCTATAAATATAAGCTCTAGGGAAATTAAAATTCTGAATAGACGCTTCTCCAAAGAGGACACACAGATGGCCAATAGACATATGAAAAGATGCTCAATGTCACTCATCATCAGAGAGATGCAAATGAAAGCCACAGTGAGATGTCACCTCACACCTGTCAGAATGGCCACCGTCAATAAATCAAGTGCTGGCGAGGACGTGGAGAAAAGGGCACCCTCACGCACTGTTGGTGGGAGTGCAGACCGGTGCAGCCACTGTGGAGAGCAGTATGGAGTCACCTCAAAAAATTAAACATGGAACTGCCTTTTGACCCAGCGATCCCACTTCTGGGAATGTATCTGGAGAAACATGAAACACTGATTTCAAAAAATACATGCACCCCTATGTTCATTGCAGCATTATTTACAATAGCCAAGATGAGGAAGCGGCCCAAGCGTCCATCAGTAGACAAGTGGATAAAATAACTACAGTACATTTACATGGTGGAATTCTACTCGACCATAAAAAAGAAGAAAACCTTATCCTTTGCGACAGCACAGATGGACCTGGAGAACATTATGCTGAGTGAAATAAGCCGGTCAGAGAAAGACTATATGGTTTCACTCATATGTAGAATTTAATGAACAAAGTAAACAAACAAAATAGAAACAGACTCATGGAGAACATACTGACAGCTGGCAGTGGGGAGGGGGGTTGCAAGGCTGGGTGAAAAGGTGAAGGAAGGAAGCAAAAACAAACAAACAAACAAAAAGCTCACAGACACAGGCGACTGTATGATGATTAGCAGAGGGCAAGCCAGGTAGAAGAGCGTATAACGGTGACGGAAGGAGATGCACCTGACTCGGGGTGATGAACACACAATGCAATATGCAGGTGATAGATTAGAGAGTCGTATACTTGAAGCCTGTATAATGTTAATAACCAATGTCACCCCAATAAATTCAATAAAAAGAAAAGTAAAAATAAAAATTCAAAATCACTTTTTAAAAAATCATTATCACCACATACCAGTTAAAGAATTAATTTTATATAATACCATTAAATAATTAAATACGTATAGCACATTTAGGCTTTATTCTCTGTAAATTAAAGAGATTTTTCTAAGCACTTAGGATCCGAGGATCCAACATATTTCAAATAAACTGCTGATTCCACAAAATTAAATTAATCTATTAAAACAGCGTAACTAGACAAGAATATATGCAGGCTGAAGGGCATTATGGGTGAAGAACACGCCTGAGTTTGGGAGGACTGAATGAGAAGCATCCTTAGCAAGGCAGCCTGGCTTTGGGGGTGGGAGCTGTGTGAGGTCTGTCCAGAAGGTATCCGGCCATGTGGTATGCAAAACAGAGACATTTATTGAAGAAGACAGAAGATGCAACAAACATTGTCCGTAGGACAATGACGTCTCAGTCCCCTTCAAAGTAGGCCCTTTGGGACCTTACACAGTTCTCCCAGTCGCCATCAGCTGCCTGTCATATTTTCCTGAATCTCATCGATGGTCTGAAATCTCTTCCCTTTCAAAGGTGATTTTAGTTTTGGGAAAAGCAGAAGTCGCAGGGCACCAAATCTGGGCTGTAGGGGGGCTGAGTCACCTGGGTGATTTCACGTTTTGCCAAAAGACTCTGCACAAAGACGTGAGGCGTGAGCAAGCATGTTGTCCTGATGAAGCAGCCAGTCACCAGTTGCCCATAGCTGTGGCCTTCCGAGTCATCCAAATAGTTTCCACAGAGGAATGTTCAAGCTTAACGCAGAATTAGATGCAGAATTTGTTGTTCTATCTACTCAGTCATTTTGCATGTGACGGCCACACAGTGCACATTCTCACTCAACAGCATCTACCGCCCCCACTGACCAGTACAGTGAAGATGTCATTGTTCACACATGTGCATGCCAGTCCACTCTCCTTGGCTGCCAGGTCACATCGATGAGGCACAAACCATTCCCATTACATTAACAATGCCGGACAGAACTCATAGTTTCGGTCCTAGGATAGACGGTCGGAGGATAACTCGGCATCGCCATCCCTGGAGGTGACGCTGGCCCGCTCCTTCTGCTCCTCTACAGCACGGAGCTGGGTTCCAGCAGTTCTGAAGCACTGAAGAAGAGCAGCGATGCACCCCACCCTCTGAAGAAAAAGTTGAAGGTTCCTGGGGCCCACACGGAGTGTGAGAGACTCCCCAGGAAACGTGGGGAGGTGGGGAGGGGGACGGCCAGTGGCAGCCCCGGGGACCTGTCCCGGTGACAGCTGTGCACGCCCACGCAGCCGCAGCCACGTCCTCTCGTCCCCACTCGGGCACTGCCTGCCTCCACGGCCTCACCCCTGCTTTCGGACTCGGACAAGTTCTTACTGACAAACCACAATGTCCAGCAAAAGGCGCTCGTCCTACACAGGCGAGCCACACAGGCTGGGGGGGACAGTGTATGGCTTTGGGTCAAATGCATCTGGCAAGGGCACCTGCTACCCCCTGCCTGTAAGGCGTGGGTTTAGTGAGATGAGACCACCGACAGGGGGCGCTGTGGAGAGGAGGAAATTCACGTAAAATGTGTCCTCACGGCGCCCCACACTTTGTGAATGTCCCTTTCTGCCCATCAGGCCATGACCCCTTCACCATGGGAAGACGTCCGCAGCAGGGGGGGCTCTCCCCTACAGACCTGTGGGTGGCTGTCCCCCACAGACCGTCCGGGCCTCCTCACAGCGGGAATCGCGGAGGAACAAGCGCAGGGCTATCACACGCACAGCCGCCACCCACCGGGCGTCTGTGCGGGAGCAGCCGCAGCGAGGGCAGACCTGTCTGCAAACTCGGCTTCCTTCGCTCACTGGCGCCACCTACGTGTTGGCTGACGACGTCGTCAGGCAGCTGCGCCCATGGGCGTCGGGGGTGCTGTCCTTGCTCTGCCTGACCAGGACAGTTGACGTTACACAGACAGCAGACACCACACAAATGTGCAATCACGGTGACGGGAATAACTGTCCCGCACACCTACTAACAACATGAATGGGACCTGACTCTCCCCACGAAGGCCCTTGAGCAAGGAGCCAGGCCAGGGGCTCTGGCGTGAACAGGAGCAACGGCCACACGCTGGACGCTGGCTCCGTCACCCTGTGGTCTGGGGCACGTCCACCCCAGCTCCCCGAGGCCCACTCTCCTCACCTCCGAGTGAAAATACGGACCTCACGGGTTTGTGAAAACTAAAAAGTAAATCCGTGGATTAGTTTATATTTGTATATGTAACTTAAGGTCAGCCACAGAGCAACAACACATGCTCCACACAGATTACATGTAGAAGATGCATGCACCGCACACAGATGAAGAGAGGAGAGCAGGAGACACTGATGGGGGGAGAACCCACTGAACAGGAAGTGCATGGCTGCAACAACGGGAAAAATAAAAGAAAGCAGAAGCAGGAAAAAATGGGCAGATGAGAAAGAGAGAAAGAAGAGCAGAACCAACTGGGAGAGAGAGGGGGGAGGCCCAGCACCCACGACAGGGAAGGAGGGAGACACCCCCGCACAGCTGCGCCGAGCCCGCCCTCTGCCTCTCGGTCAGGGTGACGGCCCAGCCCTCCCATGGTGGCGCCACGATGGGGACAGGCAGCGCAGGTGATGCGAACGGTCCCAAGCAGCGGGGCTACTTGGGGCAAGTCACAGGAACTCAGGGGAGGGGGGAACTCTGGGGGGAAGTCCGTGTGGGAGAGTCCGTGCGGAAGGAGAGAAAGGACGACAGGAGAGGTGGAACACTCTAACAGGTACAACGAGGCCACTGGAGCCCCAGCGGACTCCCCCTCCGGCTGACCCACTGCTGACCCCCGTGCACCAGTCAGACCTGCCCTTCAGATCAACAAACTGGCCACCCACAAGCCCACGGGCAGGAAGGAGGCAGTCCTGGACTCTTCGCAGTGGTCAGTGTCAGGAATGGTGGCCATGCGACACATTCTCGGGGTGACGTGGGCTTCCACTTAAAAATCTGACACCTGAAGTTATGAGTTACCACAATGGAAAGCAAAAATTCAGGGCAAAACGTTTTTTCACCCACTGGTCTCTCATCTCGCTGAAAGATAACTGGAAGTCCCCAAGTTGACGCCTCATAATATGCGAACTGATGGAAGTTCCAAATAACTTCAAAGAGCTACTCAGAGCTTATGAAAACCCTCTTTTAATGAGGTGACAACATGAAAAACAGCTCTGCTTCCATGCCTAGGAGAGCTCAGTACTGTGCTTTACGTATCAGTTTACAAACATTCCATCCTGTGGTCTTGAAGTAGAATTCCTACCGAATGTGGTTCTGGTTCTTCGGATCCTTCTAGATCTCGTGGAGTGGGCCACTGGGGTCAGCACCTCCAGGGCCGCCAGCCGGGCGCCGGGCTCTGTGTCTCCCACCATGGGCTGCTGCTCCTCGGCCAAGTTCTCTGCCGGACCCTCGGCCACCACGACGTGTTGGGAGGCCGTCGGGTGTGGCTCAGGGACTCCTCCCTTTCCCATGTGTGCTCTCTCCTCAGATGAGCTCATGCACGGCTTTCAACGCCTGCACCCCGATTCCGCCAAACTTATATTTCTCCCTTTGGGGCTCCGGGTTTGTTCAGCAAATTGTCTCCGTGACTCGTCTGCCTTAACTGGCACGTCTGCCTCAAAATTCGTCTGCCTTAACTGGCACGTCTGCCTCAAAATTCGTATGTTCAAACTAGAAGTCATGATTATTCTTCAACAAGGCCCGCTCCGGCCCACTCTTCCCCTCACCTACGCCAGGTGGTCGGTGTGAGTATCTGTGACTCAGCCTCCAGTCCTCCACTTCTCTCATACCAATGCAAGAGCGACAGTCTACCCTTAAGGTCTCTCTGGAGTTGGACCACCTCTCACCACCTCCAAAGCTGTACAGCCCTAATCCAGCTGCCGCCACGGCTCACCTGGGTCCTCATCATTGTTTCCGCTGCTTTCCTTTCTGCCTGACCATGCCAGTTTCCCCCCAGAGCCTGGACTGCGCTGTTAGAAACATAAATTAGGCCCCAGAACCCCTCAGTTCAATATCCTCTGATGGTTTCATGTGCACATTCCTTACACACACTTTCTAGGTACTGCGTGCCCTGCCTTGCCTCTCTCCCAGCTCAGCACCTCCTACCCCGGTCCAGCCGCGCCAACTTTTCTGCACGCACCGAACACAATGCCTTCCTCACCTGGCCTTCCCTCCTCCTCCCTGCAATTGCTCTGAACCTTGCACACAGGTTCCCTCCGTCCACTCAGAGCTCTGCTTCGAGAGACGGCCCTCTCCACGGAAGCCTGTGTCCATGCAAACCACACCCACCTCACTCTCAAGTCTTCCGACCTCACATTTCCTTACGGTCCTCAATGCCCGCTCACATTGTACAGCAAATGAATTTATTACCGCGTTTGTTGGCTGTGTCTGCCACCGTGGGGTCAGTTCCGTGGGGCAGGAGTCCCATCTGTGGTGTCTACTATTGTGTCCAGGTACCTAGAACGACGCTGGCTGGGAGCAGGCACTCAGTAATCACTGCTTGATTGGAGGGGACTTTATGAATGTAGACACTCTGTCATACACTGTCACTCAACAGTTCTTACACTCCATTATTGTGATAGGAAGTACAAATAAATATGACTTTGAAGAGCAAAGTTATTCATTTTAATCAAGCATATGAGGTCTTTCTGGAAAAATTCCAGCTATTGTAAATATAACGAGAATGGTTGGTGTGACATTGACGTAACCTGGCAGCCAAGGAGAGTGGACTGGAATGCACATGTGTGAACAATGATGACTTCACTGTACTAGTCAGTGGGGGTGGTAGACACTGTTGAGTGAGCGTGTGTACATGGAGGGCCATTATATCCAAAGTGACTGAGCGAGTAGGGCAACAAATCTGCATCCAATTTTGCGTTAAGCTTGAATGTTCCTTCACGGAAACTATTGAGGTGACTCTGAAGGCTTTCAGCGACAATGCAAGGAGTGCAGCACAAACCAAAGTTGGGCACAAACACTTCAAAGATGGCCGAGAGTCTGTTGAGAGTGAGCCACGTTCTGGAAGGCCTGCAGCAAGCAGAGCACCCGGGAGTGTTGAGTGTGTACAGGCTGCAGTCAGCAACGATCGGCAGCTGGCAGTGTGAGAAGCAGCAGCCAGTCTGGGGATCCCAGAACTGCTGTGTCAGAGACTTTGGTGCAGGATCTTGGCGTAAAACATGGGGGGAAATTTGTTCTGTGGCTTCTGCTACCAGGGCGGAAGGAACATCGTGCTGCTGTTGCTAATGAATCTATCCAAACCACTACCAGTGAGCCGGATCTCCTCTAAGAGGTCATAACCGGGGATGAATCATGGGTCTATAGCTCTGATCGGGAAACAAAGGCCCAGTCATCCCAACGGAAGTCGTCTGGTTCTCCACGCCCCAAGAAGGTGCGGCAAAGTCACGGCAAGATGAAGACCATGTTTTGAATAGTGGAAGAGATACCTGATAATAACTTCGAATCTCTGTTGTCACTTTCTGGTTCTCTTTCCATCCCATAAAAATATGTGAGAATAAAACAGTAGATTCAGACATTCTCCTTCCCAACGTATTGTAAGTCCACAGACTGACCACCTCTATTCTGTAACAATGCTGCAGCTGGTGGGGTAATTGCGTAGAGGGTTTATCAACCATCTCAATAAATAATGGGCAATTCATCTCCTCTGGATCCGACAAATTCTCTCCCTCTCCCTCTCTCTACTCCAAGTCATGTTGGCTTCCAAAGTAAGTACTTGAGGGCTAAAAGGTGACAGAGACAGACGACTTTTCCATCGCCCTCCATGCAGGTTTCCTTACTGGCCATGAATTCCCACTGAAATATTGACATCTGTCATTGTTGGTGGGGAAATTTTATTTTTTAATGGGAAAACCTCGTTCCTTGCCCCGGTGTTCTGAAAAATCATTGTATTTCCGATGGACTTCAGGCACGGAAAGCTATGCCCGAGTAGACAAACACACGTTTTAAACGGGGAAGAGGTCACTGAGGACAGTAACGAGCAGTGGTGGTACACGCTTTCCCGAAGTCCTGAGGGTTTCGAGGATGAGGAACCGCCGTGCTTTGGGCCAGGACCGCAAGGAAGGGCTGCGGGCGTCAGTCCTGGAAAAGCGCGGCGGACAGTGCCACTGCCTTCCGGGTCTCGGTCCAGGACAACCGAACACTATTTTACATCTGAGAAAGTAACAGTCTCGCGCCTGGTCTGGCCCTAGAAAAAGTGCTCTCATGTGACAACTTCGTTCAATCCGTTAATATTAAACATGCCAAGGGTTTTATATTGTGGAATTAAGGCATTGCCTCTTCATTCACAAATCAGACAACCTAATTCAAATCACATTAACCAGTGTCTCGAATGATTAAATGCATCCCAGACACCGATAAAAGCAAAGAAATCCACCAAAGCAGTGCCTCGCAGAGAGGTGGGGGGGGGGGGGGGGGAGAAGGCGTTCGTCCGTCTGCACGGAGGACCCGGGCTCCAAAATCCTCCCCGGTTCCACCCAGAATAAGGGGTCAGTCGGGGTGAGGCTGCTGTGTGGACACCTGTCGTGTCCCCTTGGTACTGTCGTAGTGCCATGGTGTCACCACACAGAGCCCCGTGGAGAGCGAGGCCTGTCCCCTTCACCGCCCAGGCAGGGGGAGCGCTGGCCCCTGGAAGCCCTCCCCTCCTGTGCTTTCCCACCAGGCTGTCCCTCCCCCGAAAGGGGAGAGAAGGCGTCTCCGCGCCTTGAGAGCAGTGAGGGGTGGAGGCGGGGCTGCTCGGGCACCGAGTGAGCCTGACAAACTCGCTGTCCCTTGCCGGCAGATTCCTGACTGTGAGTGCCCCTTTGTGCGGGGGCGTGTTCCCCCGTGGGGCCCCTCCCGTGCCTGGCCCCGCTCCGCCGGGCAGTGACCCACTGGCCCGGTTGGGGGCGGGGGTGCAAGACACCAGCCCCTGAGGTGCCGCCCTTCCGTGGCTCCCAGCCCCACCCTCCTCCCTAAACACAGCGCAGCATGGAGTGGCAGCCAGATGTCAGGGCGAGCGACCTTCTCCCTCGGAGCTGGCGGATGGTTTGCCTTCCCTCCGCATCCCCGGCCACAGGCCCACAGTGGGGCCGTAGTTTGGTACGAAGTCATCGGTTTCCCTCCGGCTGACATTCATCCAGTTAAGGACTGGACATTTTAATATTAGCAAGAGGCGCTGTGTGCTGTGTGATTTCTTTTCCTCTCCTCTGGGACGCTCTTCGAGGTCTCGAGATCACAGGGGCCTTTGACAAGTTTGTCAGCGGCCAGGGGCCACCAGGACCCATTGTGCACTGAGGCGTCACAGACCTCCTTCGCGCCAGTGTCTGCCCCAAAGGGGGCCGGCCGGCTGGGTCTCTGGGCACTCCGCAGTAACGCGGACGGGAGTGGGTGACACAGTGCATTAACACAGAGGTCACTGTCACGGTTTATGTTTAAAAACCCACACTTGGGCCAAAAAGAGGTCACAGGGAATGACTAAGTGAAAGGGGAAATACCAGCATGAAGTCGTGTGTTATTTCTTTACGCAAGTATCTCCGTGAGCGCTAGCGAACAATCAGATGGTTGTTTCTCCCCTGGGGACTCGGAAAGCCGTGCTCAGTGTGAGGGGAAAACCTGTGGTTATCAGACAACAGAAAAATATTCTAAATCACCAAGTTTATATAAGTCATAAGGCAAGACATAGTACATTTAAAAACAGTTGACGAAACGGTAACCCCACCACCAACAAAACCACCTGACCGCAGAGGAAAATGATTTACGTAAGCGTTTCATCTTTCTTTTTCTTTGTGTTATGGAAGTTTCTTTGTTCGCATTATCTCTAGTGGTCTGTTCAATGTTGGCAATGCACCGGCGCTTTCCTGAATGACACGGCCGGGGACGAGGCGTGCTCTAGCCACCAATAACCAAGGCAGCTGGAAGATCAGGACAAAGAAACGAGTTCGTGTGAAACATTTCCTTGGCTCACGCCTCGCCCTCGGTCACAGGAAGGGGGTGGGGAGGGGAGTGTACACAGCTCCTGGATGTAGAATGACCGATACACGTCTGTACCCAATGTTTTCGATCAGTACCTTGCAAACGCCATGCAAACGGCACGCTAGCGCACAGAGGGTGCGGCCCAGACCCTCTCCACCGCCCTCTGTTCCCTCCCCCTCCAGAGTGGCCTGCTCGCGCGTGGGCGGTCATGGGGTCACTCCAAGAGGGTTTTTATCTTTCCGAAGAACTTTGGAAACAATAATGAGTAATTGCTACATTTCTCAAGGCTACCCACTGATTAGAAGCAATTTGCTTATTTTTCCTAAAATAAGAGAAATCAGAGGAACATTCACAGAACCCAGGACTTTAACAAACGCAGCAAGAATCAGAGGAAGCGACAATACCCGGCAAAGCAGTGCCGTCCCTTGAAAAGCCGCACTGACCGACGCGGCCTGATTCACAGAAGGGGGCCCCCCCAGCCCTGGCGGGAGCCAGACCACAAGTCAGCCAAGGGGAAGCACACTCAGGAGAGGAGGGGGAATTGCCCCACAAGTGAGAAAAGAGCAGGGAATAAAGGCAGTCCTCAAAAACACAGCTTCTTACCTACAGTGCCATTCACTGACCCGCAATTTGAGTCTCGCTCCTGCGCACCCACACAGGGGTAGAGGGGGACTCCAGAGCAACCGTGGGGGAGGTGGGAGTTCCCCACTAGAGAGACGGGAGCCCCCCAGCTAACAGCCTCTCTCAGGGGCTCCCTGCAGTCGTCCTCCAGGGGCAACGTGCCCTTCGGGGCTCCTTGAATTTCCTTCCATGTTAGGTATTTAACCTGGAGAACTCGGGGGAAGTTCAGAGGCTTGACCGACGCTCCAGCGCCATCTGACCTTTCCCTGCGATTCTGTCAAGCGCCCTTCATCACGCCCTTGGTGTCACTCTCACCTTGTGGGCCCTGGCCTGACTTCAGCCAGGCACACAGGGAAACACAGCTGAACTGGGATTTCGTTAAGAGGTTTTTCAACATTGTTTAGAATTGTGCCAGAATTTTCTTGTGTGTAAATCGCACCAAACCTCAAAGCTGTCATTTGAAACTGCGAAACAAACAACGTCCTAAGAACGTACCGCGGTATTCACGCGCAGGAAAAGCCCACTGCCTGCGGGGGACAGCAGGGACCTGGTGGGACGAAGTGGCTGAGTGGGAAGTGCAAGGACTCCGGGTAAAGATGAGCTTGTGCCCGGAGATCAGCGTCATTAAGGAGGTTGTGACCGGGACAGCGAGGGAGTGAGAGTCCAGAACAGAACAGCAGGACAAACTGTAGTGTCTGTTTCTCACCCCTGCTTACATCGCCAGGCAAGGTTTGGTTAAACATGTGTTTAAAAGTTGCACCCAAGGTCTGTAAGTTGTCACTTCAGCCACGCCCTTGTCCTACACAAAAGCTACGTCACAATTTGCTTTAAACGCTGACTACTTCACTGCGGAAATGCTTGCAGGGTGACAAAGCCGTGGTGGGTCTGACTGTATCACACGTGACCGGCCAGATCATGCAACTCCGTTGGAAACAGTGACCTGAAACTCAGCCCGCTGCCCGTGACGCCGGCACAGCCCCCCGCGCAGTGACGGCGTGTTTTCTTCCTTTGAGAGGATGACGTTGACATGTTACTTAGTCTCCATAAAGCAGGATTCTTTCCTGGAACTTCTGTTCTCCACAAGCCCCTGTAGGAGCTCCCGGTCTGCATTCCAAAGTGCAGTCATTTGTAAGTTTATTTATGCTATACCTCTCGGATCTGTCTAAAATGGAGTGTCACATTTCAAATAAAGAAGCTACAAAAGAAATCGTGGAAATAAGAAATTGGATCAAAAAAGGAGAACCTACGTAGATATATAAACTATCACCACACATTAGGTTTAGCTTTGACCTTCTCAGTAGACAGAGCAAACTAGGGACGCAAAGGCACCCTGGGCATCTCGGTACTGGATGGCTGGTCCCCATGCAGAGCTTAGGATTGAAAGGGCAGGGCCCTGGGTCCTCCCCAGGAAATGCAGCACCCCACTGCCTTAGTGATTGTTAGCTGTTGGCAGCAAAAAGAGAAGACACCCCCCCCTAGACCGAGAAAGCCTCTCTGTACTTCCTGAAGCCAGCGGGGCTACAGTGATCCCCCCTCCAGGGGCAGGGGAAAGTGTGTTAGTTTGGATAAAGTATTCCTTTATTTTCTAACGGTACTCTCCCATGGAAAACCCCCCTAGGTATTTACTGCTTGGGGGAATATTCATGCAAAGGAGTTGCCTCCTGGTTGTAAAGCTTCCTTAAACAACAAACAACTATTAATTAATGAAGAAATATTTTCTGGATTCACAATGTTTTGCCCAATTAAAACAAAGTATTCACACCTACAAATGCTTTCAGTGGCTGGTTATAAAAGTTTGGAGCTACATACAGACAAAAATAACCAGTATGGGCTCTCACCTGCCCACCCCACCCAGGGCACGCCCGAGAGCCGCAGCCGGCTTCAGTTCACACGGACGCGCCTTGGTTGCGCCTGGCACTTGGCTATTGTGAATTGTGCTGCTATGAACACTGGGGTGCGTAGGTTCTTTTGAATCGGTGTTTCAGGGTTCTTAGGATATAATCCCAGCAGTGGAATTGCTAGGTCAAAAGGCAGTTCCATTTTTAGTTTTCTGAGGAAATTCCAGACTGTTTTCCATAGTGGCTGCACCAGTCTGCAGTCCCACCCACAGTGCACTAGGGATCCCTTTTTTCCACAGCCTCACCAGCCCTTGTTGTTTGTTGCTTTGTTTATGATGGATCAAAGAACTCTGGTACATTTACACAATGGGATTCTATGCAGCAGAGAGAAAGAAGGAGCTCCTACCCTTTGCAACAGCATGGGTGGAGCTGGAGAGCCTTATGCTGAGCGAAACAAGCCAGGCGGTGAAAGACAAATACCACATGATCTCACCTTTAACAGGAACCTAAACAACAAAACAAACAAACAAGCAAAATATAACCAAAGACACTGAAATAGGGGACAGGCTGACAGTGACCAGAGGGGAGAGGGGAGGGAATTTCAGGGGGAAAGGGGAAAGGGTTTGAAGGAACAAATATGAAGGACACATGGACAAAAACTGGGCGGGGGGGGTGGAAATGGGAGGGAGGTGGGGGGCACAGGGGGGTGGGCTGGGATGGGAGTAAAAGACAGAAAACTGTACTTGAAACAACAATTAAAATTTAAAAAGAAAGAAGGAGCCTTAAAAACAATAAAGCAATGAGATGCATTCGTGAGAGGCAATGATGTCACTGTCACGGAATGACAGCAGTTTGCAAAGTGCTGCTGGCTCCGCTGGAGAAAGCACTTCTCCTCCAAGAGCACCCTAGTGAGAGGACAGGGGACCTTCTGGTCAGGGTTAAAAGCCTGCAATGTGATGGGGGGCCCCACCCCACGGCAGTGACAGCGCTCATCACCACCGTGTGTCCTGTTTTCCGAGATGAGCTCCATGCGTCGTTTTATCCTAAAGGCTCCATTATGCTAATGCCTTACAAAATCACATTTTGCTGTTGCTGGAAGGTCAGGCGGGGATATAAAGATTTGCATTTAGAACCAAGGAGTTGTACAGCAGTCCGTTTCCAAGGGTTAATAAGATACCATCAGAGTAGGTTCAAGGACTCATCCCTGGCAGCTTTCCTTTAACAGAAGGAAAAAGGAGACTATTATTCTAAGTCAAACAAGGGAGGGGAAAAAGAAACAAATGCTCACAAAAATGGGGGTATTAAAACTTGGCTTCGAGTATAGGCGTGATTATTTGAAATCTCTTTATTGAAGTTTTGATACCCTTATTGATCTGAAGTATCAGTAGAACAGAGCCACATTAAATAGGTCTCTGTTACATAGTAGGTGGGCTGCTGAATTATCCGTCATCTTCACCCGCCATCCTCAAACACTTTCCAAAATACAATACCTTTAGCTAAAGGTCTGTGATGTGCAAAGAATCAATACCAATATTTTTGTGACCTCGTTGTGTGTGAGGAGGGTGCTTAGGTTTCGACTCCTCCCAGATCCCATGTCCCAGCTCTCAGGGAAAAGAATGATAAGCTAATTATTCAGTGCAAACTAGATATTATTCCCTAGAGTAATGTTTTATTTCCATCTTTCCCAGGATTATTGATTCCCTCCAATCACCGAGGACTGCGGGCATAATTCATGAATACATTGTATCATCCATCCATCAATAATCTGTAGTTCCGGGCAACAACTGTCAAACAGCTGAGTGAAAACACATCACAACCAGAGAGCTCCCTCTGGACCAATTATTGTAAATCAAAGCAACGCCGAGGAGAAGCAGCTGCTCTTTGGAAACACGTGCCCGGTGCGCGCTTGGCATCGATTCTCTGACGCAGACCCGAGAGCCGGCTGTGGACGGAAGGGTCCGAGCTGCCGGACGGGGCTCCCTGTGGCCAGACACGGTGGCCGAGTGGCTCCGGAGCAGGACGTTCTACAGGGCGGGCGCTCGGTACTCTCCAGACGCTGTTTGGGAGGGGTCCCTGACTGCTTCGGGCTACTCCCAGGACATGGTGGTGGGCATGGTCTGGGGCGGGGACGGCTCCACCCACGCTGTGTTCAGGGACAGGGGGAGAGACACACAGCGTCTTCTGTCAGGACCTGGGACGGGCGGGGACGGAGAACCTATAGAATACGCCCAGGGTAGGTTGCAAGCCCAGCTCCCAAAGTCATATTTGAAAAAAAAAAAAAAAAAGACTGTATGACTTCTTGCCAAGTTCAAATCTTGAAGTTTCTCATCGACTAACTCCAAATATATTAAAAGTGGTTTTTCGAGGGCTGTTATATATTTCCTGTCAAATGGTATGTTTTTTCACATCCGATGCCAAGCTGTCGAATTTGGGAAACTATTGCTCAGATATTTTACAGGAAGGGAGAGATTTGCTGAAGGTCTCGGGATAAGGTGGCTGTTCTCGCACCAGCGTGCATGGGGTCAGTGTGGATTCTCCCACCCAGGCAAAATCTAAGCAATTTGCCACGAACACGTTGGTCCAACAAAAATAAATAAATTTTTTTTAAAAAAGAATGAAATTTGGAACCAAAAGAACTTGGTGCAAGTCTAAGTCTCAACACCTTTTAGCTGCGGGTCTTGAATAAGAAATTTAGTCTTTACTGTCAGTTTCTGTGTAAATGAAAAATATTTATATTCCTAATAAAAAGCAAGCAAGGTAAGTGAGCAAGTTTCATAAACTATTAAGTGTTAATAAAAATTTTTAATATTCTATTAAGAGTAAAAAATATTTCTATAATAGATTTACAATATTGGCTGGCGGGAAGAAAATATTATTTTCTGTAACAGCTCACACAATAAATAGGACTACTTTAGCTTCATTCTCAAAATAGTCAGAAAATCATCTGAAACTTGGAATTAGGCCAAAGAGATTATGACCCTTCCTTCCTTCTTTCTTTCCTTCTTTCCATCCTTTCCTCTCTCCCTCCCTCCTATCATCCATCAACCAACTAACCTGTTTAAAGTTCGTTGAAACACTTTAGAGCTCCATGTGTCCCTACTAAGTAAGTAGTGGGATACAGTGTTGACACCTGTTCATGGTATATTTGCGTGACAGCCGGACTTTTCCTTTTGGACAGGCAGACTTGCCCCATGTGGGCGGGGCCTCGGGAGCTGCGCCGCCGGCTGTGGGGCGAGGCTGTGGGGCCAGGCATGTCCGCTCCCGGCTCCCGAAGTCAGTCCTTGAACCCCACCAGTCCCCTTTCTCCGGGCGCCCTTCTCCTCTGCGGATGCCAGGAGGATCATGTCTGTGGGTTGTGCGGCCCCTTGGGTGGCCCCGGGGGTCGGGAGGTAGGCTCTGCGTTCTGACCTCTGACCGGTGAGCTGGGAAGGTGGAGTAGCTCTCTTCTCCGCAGAGTCAGAGACAAGGGACGTTTGCGTCCTGTTTGCTTATTTGTCTCCTGTGACCTCCAATCAGTGAACAGCCGTTGCCTCCTGGGTGGGCACGGGCTCTCTGAACCCCGGACCAGCTGAGGGGGCGGGCCTGAAGCCCTGGGGGTCCGTGTTTCGGGAAAGGCCTGCCTCCCGCTGTGTGTGGGCTGCTCCCCTGCCACCCGGGGCTGTGAAGAAGTGAACTACATCTCAGATTAAAGAAGCTCCATCCTGATTGTTCAATGGGAATAAACACTTTTATAAATGAAGTATTCCCAGTGGTCACAGAAAATAAACATCTGAATACTTTAAATGTCCCAATCATTTAAGGAAAACATCCTTCCCAAAGAAAGTACCAGCTAAGAAATAATGAAAGAATCCAAGTTTAGGCAATTAAGGAGACCCTTTGGACACCTAGATTGTTTCATGTTTTACAAAAGAATTGGGTTGGACTTCCCATGAAGGGAGCGGTCTGTGGCAGCGTCCCATGCTTCTCTGATTAGTTGACTGGTTAAGGAATCTAATGTTACAAACACAGGATACTTAGCTGGTGAAAAATATGTGTTCATATTTTGTTAGATGGAATCACAGTTCTGGAGAGCTCTAGTGTGCCAGCCAAAATACAAGTTCTCAGATCCTTATATAACTTTCAAAATCTGGATTAATATAAAATCAGGCTATGACATGACTAATCATTGGACAGTTGCATAATTTCTATTGAGACCGAATGAAAAAGCATTGTGAAATAAGCATAATTTTAAGTTTATATACTTGTGGTTCTTTAGTTCCAAATGGTACAGCATGGCTATGTTTTGGGGTTTTTTAATGGAGTGTTTTATTTCTGCTAGTTTAGAAACTGGACCTGTAGAAAATTACGTAATGTGCATTCATGACCTCTGTGAGTCTGTATGACACAGTTCTAGCTCCCAGTTTTCTCTGTAGAAGTTGCTTTTTGGTTAACAATTATCATTGGTTTGGGTAATTGAGACTACATTACAAGGAATAATAACAGAAAAATATAGCTGTTTACCCAAGGCAATGAGATGAGTTTCTCTTTTAAAAGGAAGAAGAGAGTAGGACTCTCCCTAAACAGTGCCAGTTTGTTCAGAATAGGAAGAAAATACAGTGGGGGAGAACCCTGAGAGATGGTGGCAAGCTGCAGAAAGTTGGAAGGAAGTAAATTCTACTTGCCTTTGCTTACGATACCCGTGTCTAAAAGGAAGCCATAAAATGTGTTGGAATCAGTGTGGAGCTCACTAGTTCTCATAAGCTTATTTGCAAGATAATTTAAGAGAAAAAAGAAGCTCATAAACCCTGAGTCACCGAATATTATGTTAATGCAAAATTAGAGTCGCCTTTTCTCTGGTGAGTGGATGAAAGCACCCCAGAATACTCAGCGAGGCACGGTAAGGCATCCTTCCTGCCTGTGCGTCTGCCCTGGCAGCCGCCCCTCCCCTGCCTCCGGAGTCAGCCAGCTTCAGAGTGTCCTCATCTGCGGATGACCTCGGGTTGCCTGTAATCACCTCGCCTCAACGACACTCTCTGAAAATGCGTTACTGTCGCTCCGATTCGATGAGTGACCCTGCGTTGTTTCCCCGGCGCCGGGGACTTGAACGCGTGACCAAATCTCTGCCAGTTCCTTTGATCTTGCCTTCCGAAAGTCAGATCTAAAATTTGATTTTAATGGAAATTTAAGAGAATGAATTCAAGATTTACTGTTTACTCTAACATGTCCTTGAGTCTCTCCCGGAAGGTCGCCAGAGAGAGGGATGGAATCACTGGGCTGACGTGGTGTGTCTCACATGCGCCGACTCCAGCGTCACCGGGGAGCCCGGGGAGCGGGCCGTGCAACCAGAAGGCTCTCGGCCTCTCCAGGTTCAGGGCGCGCAGATGAAGTGTCATTCGCGTGGACCTTTCACACAGGAGGGCCTTGGAGAGTGGCAAAGCCCTCGCCACCCATGCACATTCTTACCTTGAGGGGAAGCGCTGACCGGTCATCATAAGGGTCATCAGACCCTTATGAAATAGTCATGCATCTTATCACACTGGGGGGACTGTACTCTCCCCATTCGGCTACTCATGGTCGCCGTAACGATCAACTCGGACATTTATTTTTATGGAACTGGTTTCTGCTTAACACCTGTGGCTGGCCTGCAAGCTCTGTGTAAACCACGGGCCACGCTCGTGTCTTCATCACGGAAGGACGGTCTTAGGTCTCAGGGACAGGATGGCTACAGGTGCTCCGGGTGACAGACACCTCACAGAACAGAATCCCAGTCACAGGCCTTTGGGTTGACGTCCACTCGGTGTAGCACAGACTGCACCCGTGGATGCATCGGGACGCCCAGGGCTCAGCGAGTCTAGGAGCGGATGCCCTTTGCGACAGCAGACCACCAGCCCAAGGTCCAGCCGGAGACGCGTGAACCCCATGAGCACGAGTGGGCTGATGAGGGAAACTGAATGATAGCTATTTGTTCTAATATTCTTGGTATTGCTATTTAGTTGTTTGTTTTAATGGTATATGAAGATTTTTTTTCTTTTTCACCTACCTATCTTACCATCCATTTGGCAGACTCTGCCTCTGAGTACTGATCTGAAACACTGCTAAATTCCAGCTGATTTTCACTGGCCTTCAGAATTAAGAAACACACACTTTTGCTGAGACTCTTGACTTTTCACAGTGACACAGTGGTTTGCAGAGGTTCAAGAGGAACTCGCTCTCATCCCACCAGAACACAGTCAAGCGAATCGTGTGACAAAGGACACTCATGGAGAGTGATGCTGGAGAATGACGGCCACTTCCCAAGGTCCCATGGCACATGCTCACAGAATGGGAACCGCCTCCGCCCATGGCGGCCACGGCTGGAGAGCCCCACGGGGAGACAGGCCGGGCCCCTGCCAGCAGAGCCCCACTCCCGAGGGTCAGGACTCCCGTCCAGTGGGACACGCAGCCCCGAAGGGCGCGGTGTACGGCCCTGGCGCCCCTCACCCAGCAATCTCACCCCAGCGCTGCCTCACTTCGCGCACACACGCTGGCAGGGGCTGTTCCTTCAACTGCTACTTTGGACATTTTATGCCGAAGTACAGAGAACGGCACGAGAGAACGGCCACGGTCCCATGGTCAGTGACCCTAGGATGAGCACGTGGTATCAGCCTGCCCTCCACGGTGCATCTGCCCGCCTGCTTTCGTCTACGTACAGCCGTGGCCGGCGTGAGTCAGGACTTGCAAAATGGTGAGTGCTCTGACTTTGGAATCCCTTCCTCAAGCAGCATCTCGGATTACTCTGCATGGGAAAATTTCCTC
The DNA here is from genome assembly GCF_004126475.2 of Phyllostomus discolor. Classification (NCBI taxonomy): domain Eukaryota; kingdom Metazoa; phylum Chordata; class Mammalia; order Chiroptera; family Phyllostomidae; genus Phyllostomus; species Phyllostomus discolor. The sequence continues at coordinate 206,031,687 of NC_040906.2, forward strand.
AACTACCGGGGCTGCTTGGTGAGCTTGCGGTAGAGTCTACTGAGAGAAGCTGGGAAAATGCTGTTGCTTTCATTATCCGTTTTCTGGGTGAGGTTTCTGTGCTCTGATCACCTCCAATGCTTTCAAATGCATTTGCCTTTCTTGGCAAGCTAATTTCAATAAACCGTATTTACCTTGGGTTGCCCCCCTCCAGATAATGAATATTTGTTGGCCCGTGTGTCCTTCACGCATATTCGACAGTCTCCAATAACATTCACAAGCCCTCAAACAAGACAGCACGATCAGGGGCCCACGGTCCTTCTTGCATAATTTCTGCCCCCAGCCTACAACCTGCCATTCTCCAAGAACTCCTGGATCCCTTAGGTAGAACACAGTGCTAAGAAACCACAATCTGGATGGCTGTGACATTACTCTCAATGTTGAGGTTTAGAAAGATTCCCTAGATACTATTCCTAATAGGAAGCTGGGGCGGGGCCCTGGCTGAACCAAAAGGTCACTGGTTCGATTCCCAGTCAGGGCGCTTGCCTGGGTTGTGGGCCAGGTCCCTAGTTGAGGGTGTGTGAGAGGTAATTGTTTGATATATGATCCATGTATCACTCACACATTGATATTTCTCCCTATCCTTCTCCCTCCCTCCCCCTCTCTCTAAAAGTAAATAAAGTCTTTAAAAAAAAAAAGTAAAATGAAAGTTGGGGAGGGGCTGACGGCACGGGATGGGAAAGCCAAGCACACGGGGTCTTCAAATGGGCCGCTCATCAGAACTGTCTGTGGAATCATCCAGATGGGGTTCCCAGGCCTTGGCCAGGACCTGTGTGCTCTGAGGTACAAGGGTGCACCCCGGCTTCCTGGGGCCTGTGGGACACGCAGTCACCCCAGGAGCCACTGGGCAGGAGGCTGAGTCATCGTCTCCGAGCACCCCCAGCCCCAGAGCCTCGGGGTCCAGTGTATCACGTGCCTGTGAGATCAGTAGGTTTCGATCTTCCAGTAATTTCATCTTATCTTACTAAGTCACTATAAAAAGTTACAATGAAACGGGAGTCAAAACAAGAAAAGAACTCCACCGTGAACTCTGGAATCTGTTTTTTCAATCTGTTTTCTGTACACATATGCCCACACGAGTGAACAGATTTAGTTAACTATGTGTTTAACAGACAGGATCCCACTCCACTCACTACTCTGGAATCCACCTTTCTGATAATAGCATCTTTCCGTGACGTTAACTATTATTCTGCAACGATGTCTTCAGTGGTTACGTAATTTCCCGCTTTATCAAGCTGCCGAACATTTAATCAGTCCACATAGTTGGACTTTTTTTTTTTTTTTTGCCAATAGTGCTATCTTGAACATCTTTATGGCTAATTCCTTGAACACATTCTGTACATAATTTTTTTAATTTTTAAAAAAGTTTTAAACTTTTATTCATTGATTTGAGAGAGGCAGAGAAACCCCACTTGGTTGTTCTGCTGCTTTATGCATGCGCCAGTTGCTTCTTGCAGGCGCCTGACCAAACATTGGCCCCACAGCCCTGGCATATTAGGAAAGTGCTGTAGCCTGGTGCCATAATTTTTATGGTATAATTCTACTTTTAAAAGGAGAATTATTAAACCAAAAGGTAGAAGTTGTACCTCCTCTTGTGGGACTGTAAAGTTCTAAAATAATTGCCTATTCATTTGAACAGGGGAAAACTCTCTGACACGAGAATAGGACCGCATAAGAAATAAGGGTGTAAGAGGGGGAAGAAAGCTTATTTGATTATTTTTAGAACTGTCATAAACTGAATTTTAATGCATACAGAAAATAGGCAATGTGTAGGACAGTGTCATCCAAAGACGGCGGCCATCCATGAATGAACGAGCAGACAAAAATGCCGTGGTACACAGATACAACAGAATATTAGTTGGCCATAAAAACCAGTGGAATGTTCCACTTGCAACACCATGAATGGACTTGGAGGGTATTATGCTAAATCAGATAAGTCAGTCAAAGAAAGACAAATACCATATGATTTCACTCATATGTGGAATCAAAAGCGCAAAAGAGATGAACAAACAAAACAGGAACAGACTCACAGACGCAGAGAGCGGACTGACGGCAGCCAGAGGGCAGGCTGGGTGAGAAGGTGCAGGGACTGCAAAGCACGGACTGGTTGTTACAAAACAGCCACGGGGATGTAAAGCGCAGCAAAGCGAATGTGGTCAACAATATTGCACTGACCATGCTAGGTGCCAGGTGGGTACTTGGAATATCGGGGGAGCCTGCTTGTAAAGTGTATGATTATCTAGTTATTATGCTCTACACCTGAAACAGATACAAAATAAGATTGAATGTAAACTGTATTTGAAAAATAAATAAATAAAATAATTCCTAATCATCTGGCAAAAAAAAAAGATGGCGGCGGTAAACGACATCGCTGCACCTGGATGGTACTGCAGAAGGCGCAACACCACCTGTGTGCACGTTAGTGAGGGGGAGGACGGGGGTGAGAGTTGCCTGTTGGAGCAGAGCCTTCTGAAGCCACAGCACCCCGAAAGGGTGACTGTAAAAAGGACATCCGTCTGTCTCTGGCGAAAGAACTAAGCCCTGCCTCAGGAATCTGAGCCCCCCGCCCCCCCCCGCCAGTGCAGAGTCTCAGAGGGGCCACCAAAGGGCGTGTAGGTAAATGTTGTCATTCGCTCGGCGTGGACTGTGCAGCCCCTGCTGACGGGCGCTGCACGGTGCCAGGGACCGCAGCGCCAGGGCGAGCTGACACCCGCCTCGTGAGGCCCACTTCCCGGGGCACGCGCACCGCCCGTGCGAGCCGCCCGGCGCTCAGGGCCCCACCACAGACCGAGAACCCAGTGCATTCACCATGTGCAAAGGGCAAACCGGTTTCCCTCCTCACACAAGCAAGAAAAACTGTGTGTCGAGGAGTCCACAAGCAAAGAACACTACGCAAACGCACTCATAAAAAGGCTGGGGAAATAACAGGTCTTAGGAGTACCGGGTTGCTGGGCTAATGACAGGGCTCCTAGGGACGAAGGGCGGCAACCTCACCTGTCCCCGTGTCCCGAGCAGCAAGTGGCGGGAGCGTGCAGTCACACTCAGACCCTAAAGGACTGGTACCTCCTGTTGCCGAAGATGGGTTATAGTTTATGGAGATATAATATTGCTTATTAACATAAAGAGAACAAGTTAAGCAAAAGAATTAAAGCCATGGCACTACTTTACCAGAATAAATTGACATATCTGAAACAGGGCTGCTATGCTGGCATTGTTAATGAAAACAAAGCACTTACTAGTAGACATAATCCTTCCCCCTGGGGGGCTCTGCAGGGCCCGAGGACTGGGAACACATGCCTGGCTCCTTCTCTCCTGGCTTTTCCCGAGTTCCCGGCGGCAGCGAGCGGCAGCTAAGTGCCTGCTGCACCCCGGCACTCTGCTATGTGCTTGGGATATGAAACGCTGCCCCCAGCTCAAGGGGTTTTCACGTCACGCACCAGACAAACGAGGGTCACCCGATTCCCTTTCTACCGCAGGGAAATCACAACTCCGCTGACGGGCTGAGTTTCTGATCGGTCTGCGCGCCCCGCACAGAACAGAGCGTCCCTCCGTTCGCAGAGGCAGAGGTGTGCAACCACGCACTCCAACACCAGCCCCACTCTGCTTGACTTCGTCTTCAGGGATGCAGCAAGAAGTCCTAAGATTTCACAGAGCGTCAGGGGCATCGTTTGGGAGATTAATCACAGTTGGGCTGTCGAAGAGGCTGTGCCTGACCCCCTGGGGCTGCCTAGGATGCGACTTTGAAAAGGAGGTGCCGGCAGCTTGTTCGCTAGTCGTGAGGACTCCAGTGTCTTGTGTCAAGTGGCCGCGTTGCTAACGCCCATTTTCACTCCACGGGTGAAATGAAACAAAGATTCCTGCACTGCGTGTAAATTTATCGGGAGCTGCAACTCACGTGGAATAACGCCTTCAATACAAGTTACGAAATTCCATCAGTCTTTATTCAAAATAAATTCAGAAAGTTTTAAGAGTTTATGGAAAGGCAGCCAATTTCTATCAAAAAAAAAACTTTGTAATTTATTCTTTGTATTCCTTCCAGCCAAATCAAGACAATGGAATCCCGCACAGAACGCTCCCGCACACCCCAGGACTGGCCTCCGCAGCGCCCAGTCTCCCGCCTTGGCCCCATGCTCCAGTTGAGTGCAAATCCTACCGTCTGGGCCCCTGCCCAGCGCCCTCCCACAGCCCCGGGGCTCCAAGAGAAAATCGAGGAAACGCTTTACTTCGTGGGGCAGTAGGACCCGGGAGAGGGACGATAGGGCACACCAGTCTCGCAGGCCTTTCGGGAGAGAGACCACACGGAGTCACCTGGCGTCACACGGAGTCCAGGACACTACTCCTCCCTCCCTTTCAATCACCGCACCACTACGCAGCAATCCCGGGAGGCCCCGCCCCTTACTCAACAACCTGCACTGTCCTTTCCTGTCACCCACCCCCCCCTCCACTGTGCAGGTTCAACCTCGAGTGTTTTCAAACAACCCGCCACACAGAAACAGAACACTTCCCGCCCATGTCTCAAGGGAGCATGGAGGGAGGGAGGGAGGGGTGCAGGCTGAGCTCCCGGGTCCGGCAGGACTCGCCCCTGCACCCAGAGCCGGGAGAGCTGCACTGCTTGCTCACGCAGCACCTGGGGCTCTCGCCCCCTGCTCTCGGTCACACCGAACAGAAGATGCTGGGAGCCCTTCTGCTCTGCTGGAGTGCCTGTCTGTACTCCGTCTCCAAGTGTTCGAGAGAGAGGATGCAGGATACGGGGACATCTTCCTAAAGACGGAAAGAGGAAGAGCTGCCGTGTAGGGGTACCGGGTCACTGGAGGTCGGGGCCCTGGGAGCTCCCCACATGACAGGGCCCCGCCCCGCCCTCACTGTCTGATGCGCACAGGACCGTCCCCTCTCTGAGGCTGCCACCCACCTGCCGCTTCCTCCAAAGCCCCCACCTCACCCCGCAGGCAAATCCTTCCTGCCTTTCAGAGCCCAGGAGAGCACCCCCTCAGCCTCTCTCCCCTCCAAGTGCCCAGAACGCACTCTCTCTAGCGTGTGCACGCATGCCTCCTGCCGGGGAGCTACTGAGGGCGGACCCAGGTGCCTCCTGCCCGTTAGTTATCGTGTGGAAGTTCGCCCAAGTTCTTTTTTTTTTAAGATTTCATTTATTTACTTTTAGAGAGAGAGGAAGGGAAGGAGAAGAAAGAGGGAAAGAAACATCAATGTGTGAGAGGTACATTGATTGGTTGCCTCTTGCACACCCCCAAGTGGGGACCTGGCCTGCAACCCAGGCGTGTGCCATGACTGGGAATTGAACCCGTGACCTTTCAGTTTGCAGGCCGGCACTCAGTCCACTGAGCCACACCAGCCAGGGCAGAAGTTCTCCCAAGTCGGACACAGGCTACCACGTGGAGGGACCTTGAAGACGTCATGCTAAATGACATCAGCCAGCCATGAGCCATGGACAGAGAGTGGGTGGGAGGGCGACCTCCAGGGGCTGCGGGGAGGGGAGGGGAGTGAAGGGAGTGGGGAGCTGTCTGATGGACACAGAGCTCCCGTTTGCAAGAGGAACAGTGCCGGAGTCAGCTTGCACGGTGATATAAACATCCGTCACACCACTGACTTCCACTCCTGGAAACGGCTGTGCTGGTTTCAGGTCGTGTGCTTTCTACCACAGTGATAACAACAGTGATAAAGAACACTCGGCAGATGAGCTGGTAGCAACAAACGAGGGAACCCCGGACCTGCCCCCCACCCTGCTGTGTGGAGAGCCTGGTGGTCTCAGACACCTGCCCGCCTCCCAGTTCTGACTTCCGTCGGGTTAGAACGGCCACTTGTATCGTGCACCCACCACCCCACGGCATGGGGTGCTGTGCTGTCCGCATGCAGCCGTGAACATTTCCCGGCCACCTGCCATACACAAGAGTGGACGAGTTTCAGGGCCACGCTGTGTGGGTGGAGTTAAACTCACTGGCGGTACGATGTGTGCCTGACACCACCCGTGTCCTGGCAGCGAGTGTACGAAGCATAGGTGACTCAGCTGCCAGGGACAAGTGCACCTTCAGACGGAAAGCAGAAAGGTGATGGGGACGGCACAGCAGGACACACGCCAGGCCACAGGGAGGGAGGGGCCCCCCGTTCTGCCGTTGCAACAGCGCTCAGGCTTCTGGGAACGGAATGTAGGACTACTCCGCCCTCCCCCAGCAATGCCCCCCAACAGGGGTCCGGCTGGCAAAAGCCCCACTTCTGCGCAAGACCACCTCTGTGCTCTCACGTCTACAGAAAGGGCACGCTAAAGCAAAAATGTCCTTGTTAGAGAGAAATGAAGTTCTTGGCAGAACCGTTATGTATTTTTCATAATTTGATGTGGTAGCAAATTTAAGTTGCTCTCATACGACTGCCAAAATGTTGTCGTTTCGGGGAAGGTTTACTCAGGAAAGGCTCCTTCAGCCCATCCAGCACACCAGGAAACGCACGCCCTCTGGTCCCAAGTCATTAGCATGTATAACACACATTTGCTCGTGCTGGAGATGTGGTTTTGGGTGAAACAAGAATTAAGTCTGAAGTTGATCATTTTGTTTCATTAGTCGGCTTCCATGACTGATATGTATTTGGCAGGTGCTAATTAATTTATAATCCTAGAATATTTTTTGTCTTGTGCTACATTTGACCACTGGCAAAAAAAAAAAAATTGCTGGTAAGAACATATTCACTAATAATCGTGATGCATTTATAACGCGTATTCAGAGCTCAAGCCTGCAGAGCAATTTCATTCATTTTTAATAGCCTTTATTTATGAGAGCAGTTTGAGGTTCACGGCAAGACGGAGCAGAAAGTGCCACGGGCACCCACAGACCCTCTTCAGCACCAGACGCGCCCCCTGCTCCCCGATCCAGCCCCACACTGGGGCGGTGCAGACTGTGCATCGAGAAGGGGTACAGTCCATCAGCCTACACTGACACGCCGTCACTCTCGCCTGCAGTTTACGAAGTGTAAGATGCCACACACCCACTATTAAGGTATCACACAGAACAGTGTTTTTGTCCTGAAAATACCTCTGGGCTCGGACTATCCATCCTTCCTCCCGCCTTGATCCCCGGTGACCACTGATATTTTCATTGTCTCCACAGTTTTCTTTTCCAGAATGCGGGAGGGTTGGAATCCCATAGTGTAAGGCTTCTCAAGCTGCCTTCTTTCACTGAGTAACACACTCTTAAGTGTCCTCTAGGTCTTTCCATGGTGTGATGGTTCATTTGTTTTTAGTACTGAATAAGGTTTTGGTGTCTGGACGGACCACAGCTTATCTGCTCACCTTCTGAAGGACATCGCGGCTGCTTCCAAGTTCTGACAACTATGGACATAGCTGCGACAAATGTCTGTGTGCAGATAATTTTGTAGACATACATTTCCAGCTCATTGGCGTAAACACCAAGGAGCACGATTGCTGTATTGTACGGTGAGAGTAGGTTCAGTTCTGTAAGAAACTGTTCAGCTGTCTTCCAAAGTGGCTGCAGCATTTCACATTCCCACCAGCAATATGCAAAACTTCCTGTTGCTCCAGGTCCTTGCCAGCATTTGGTGTTGTCTGTGTTTTGGATTTTGGCCATTTTGAGTGATGGATAGTGGCAGTTCATTGTTTAAATTTGCAATTCCCTAATGACATCTGCTATTGAGAATGGCATATGCTTATTTTCTACTTGTATATATTCTTTGGTGAGATGTCTGTTACCATCACTTGCCTATTTTTTTAATTAGGTTGTTCATTTTATTGTTTATTTCTACAAGTTCTTTGTATATTTTGGATAATGGTCCTTTATCAGATGTGTCTTTTGCAAATATCTTCTCCCGGCTTGTGGCTTATCTTCTCATAACCTTGACATTGTCTTTCACAGGAAGCCATTGTTCAGTTTAATGAAGTCCAACTTATCATTTACTTATTTCATGGGTCCTGTCTTTGGTGTGTATCTAAAAAGTCACCCCCACCCTCACGGTCATCTGGCTTGCCTTCTGTGCTGCATGCTGGGAGTTCTAGAGTCTGTGCTTCACATTTGAATACATGAACCGCTCTGGGTTTATTTCCTGAGGAGTGTGAAGTCTGGGTCTGTATTCAGTTGCTGCCACACCATTTGTTGAAAAGACTCTGTTCTCCATCATATCGTCTTTTCTCCTTTGTCAGGGAGCAGCTGGCCATATGGTGTGGGTCTATGTCTGGGCTTTCTATCTCATTCCATTCACCTGCTGGTCTATTCTTCCACCAATGTAACACTGGAATATAACACTAGCTTTGTTATTGTAGCTTTACGGTATGTCATTACCTACTTTGTTATGCTCCTTCCATACTGTGATGGCTATTCTTGGTCTTTGACCTCTCCACATAAATAATTGATCAATATCCACAAAATAACTTGCTGGGATTTTAATTGGAATTGTTTTCAGAGGTGGCCAACCTTTTGGCGTCTCTGGGCCACACTGGAAGAAGAAGAGCTGTCTTGGGCCACACGTTAAATACATAAACACTAACAAAAACTGATGAGCAAAAAAAAAAAAAAGGTTTAGCCCTGGCTGGCGTAGCTCAGTGGATTGAGCACGAGCCTGCAAACCAAAAGGTTGCTAGTTGGATTCCCAGTCAGGGCACATGCCTGGGTTGTGGGCCAGGTCCCCAGTAGGGGATGTGCTAGGCACAACCACACATTGATGTTTCTCTCCTTTCCTTCCCCTCTCTATAAAAATAAAAATAAATAAAATTTTTAAAAAAGGTTTGAGCTAAATTTCTGATTTTGTGTTGGGCCACATTCATAGCCACCCTTGGCCCCACGCAGCCCGTGGGCCCCGGGCTGGACACCCCTGGTTTAGATCAAGTTGGGGAGCTGACATCTTGACAACACTGAGCCTTCTCCACGGACACAGTACGCCTCTCCGCCAACTTAGTTCTTTGATTTCCTTCATCAGACTCGCGCGCCCTTCCTCACATAGATCCTGTACTTGCGAGGGTTACATCTAAGTTTCCCATTTTTGGGGTGCTAACCACGTCCGTTGCTGGTAATATGAAAGAGCAGTCGACGTCTGTGTATTAGCTTCGTGTCCTGTGCTGTTGATATTAGTTCAGGAGTTGTGGGTTTTGGGGTTTTGGGGGGCCATTCTTCTAGATTTTCTACACAGTCAGTCATGTCGTCTGTGAACAAAGACGGTTTTACATCTTCTTCCACTTTCTCAGGTTTGTCTAATTTCAATCAGTTCCCTCTTCTATGTTTTCAAGTTATATTTCAATAATTTATTTTTTTAGATTTAAAAAAAATTTTTTTATTCACTTTGAGAGAGAGAGAGAGAGAGAGAGAGAAACAGAGGAACATCAATGTGCGGTTGCTGGGGGTTATGGCCTGTAACCCTGTCATGTACCCTGGCTGGGAATCGAACCTGCGACACTTTGGTTCTCAGCCCATGCTCAATCCACTGAGCTATGCCAGCCAGGGCATATTTCAACAATTTGTTCTGGAATGCAACATTTCATCAAAAGTATCTCTCTCCTTTAATAAGAAGACATGTTCTATTTTACAGTAAAATATTCTTCAATATTAATAAAATGCTTTCTTAGTAAGGGAGGGCAGTAAGACTTCAGAGAACAGGATCAAATTAACAAAAGTTTTATTTTTAAAAACCAGAGAGTTATGAAAATATCGTATACCATGTGACATAGATGTTGAAGCTTACATTTGGACTAAATTAACATGGTTCTTCGAGACGACCTAGTTTCGGACTGTGTTTGCTTTAACCCAAACCCCTGGAGGAAACACGACCATTTGCCCATTTCTTCCGGTACCTGTACTTGGGGGAGCACAGACTGGCGTGCACCCCCAACACGAGTGTGGAGTGAGACAGCCGGTCAGGCCTCGCCTCGCCCGGGTCAGGTCCTGAAAGGGCCCACCGTCATCTCCCACCCCTGACGAGGGTGCCAGCACCCCCCGCCTGGCGGGGCTGGGCTGGAGAATTAAAGAAGACATCCCGTGGAAGCGGTGCTCAGGCCGGCACCAGGGTCACGGCCGGCACTCCGAGATGTCACCGTTATTATTACCGCTAGCTCCTGAGCTTACGGGAACTGCAATATCTCTGTTTTTCTCTTCCCCGCCGGCCTCCTGCCGTTCGTCCCGAGCAACCCAGGCGAGCCTTCCCTCAGTCGGAGCAGCTCACCCCATCGCTCCACACCCCTGCGGGGCTCCTCTCTCCTCGGGGTAGAACCCAGGGCCGAGCACGCCCCGCACCGCCCGCCCCACACAGCCCCTTCCGACTCCTCCCCTCCTGTGGACTCACCCCCTGCCCAGCCACGCTGGCCTCCTCGCCGGCTGAGCGGGGACGGGCCCACCCTGGGGCGCAGACTCCCTCTCCCCCCTGCCTGACACCCCTCGATGGGGGCTGTCCTCCGACGTCACCTCCTCCGAGAGGCCTCCCGGCACCTTGCACAAGAGCGCCCTTCCAACTCTCTCTACTCCTTCACCCATCACGTTTTTCTCCTGAGGATGCATGCTTCCCAGTTATCCCAGTTATTCATTTCTTTACGTTCTTCCCATGCAGAATGAGATTCCTTTGGGAGGACACTGTCTTCTGTTCCATTTCCTGCCACAGCCCAGCGCCTAGGACTGTGCCTGGCACACGGGAGGGACTCACTGTTTGCTTCTGTACTTGATTGACTGTATAACCCCACACCCCTCCCAGCCCGGCTTCTAGATCCATGCCATCCTGTCAGGGCGGGTGGGAGCCTGTCAGATGTGCGGGTCTCTGCCTTCGCCCTAGGCTGACGGGGAGCGTCCCCCGGGGACTCTGGCGGGCACTGAGGCCTGAGACCCTGCTCGCTGGAATACTTCCAGGGCCTCTTTCAGCTCGCGGACCTCCCCTCATGAATCATCTTACAACATGGCCAGCAGCCTAAGTGCAACTAGCACACTCAGCCTGTTTGACCACAGAGGTGCCCGTGACATTGACTCCCATCGGCCAGAGGTCTTTTTTGTCAATAAAGGCCCAAAAGACACCTTCACGGGTGTCAGAGGCTCTGATTGTTTCCTCCACTCTGGCCCCGGCATCTCTGCTCTCAAGACCTCCCACCTTGTCTATCACCCGAGTCCCCCGCCAAACACACAGGCAGTGGGGCTGTTTCTCTTAAATGTCTTCCTTTAAGGAAGAGGTTTTCAAACTCTTTGTAGCCAGGGATTTTTTTCCCCAGGTCACATGTGTTGCTGGTGCACAGTGTGTAAGGCTGGTGAGCGGGAGGCGGCTCTGGCCCAGGGGGGCCCACCCTGCTCGTTCACCTCTCCCCGGGACCTGCCTACCACCCCCCCACCCCCCACACCCCTGCGCTGAGCACAGCAGGCAGGGGACACCCGCCGCTCTCAGCCTAGGAAACCTTTGCTGTGGGGGAGGGCTTCTCAGGGTGCCATCAGCACCTGGACTGCCGGGCCTCCACTCCCAGCCATGGGAGGTCGGATTCCCGGTCTGGTTCGGGCACAGGCACTCAGGGGCACTGGTGGGTAGCCCCGCCCACCGGTGGGAAGCCCCGCCCACCAGAGTCCGGCCCTCACTGCCCTGGGAGTGCGGGCCTGTCGTTCTGTTGAAGGAAGGCATCACACGGGCAGGGTGTGTGCCCGCGCTCATTCCCCATCACCCCATCCCGAGGGTCACACTCACTCAGGCCCCGAACACACCGAGACGTTTTTAAAAGGTGAAGTCTCGTTTTCTCTGAATAATTTTCCATAAAGCTTTCGTTCTAGCCGTTAAATACACAGAAATTCTGATAAATGGCTTACTGCATTTACGATTTTAAGCAATTCAGTGGACACTCATCACCACTTTTCCAGGAGAGTTTAGGGAAAACTCCAGGAAATGGGACCAATGTCCTGCCCCCGATGACACAGCGCACACGTGCAGAAAAGAGTATGAGAAAGTGCCCAGAGGTACGCGAGTTCCGAACAGGACGCGACTCCTTCGGGCCTGGAGACTGAGGGTGGCTCGTGGCACTATTTCCGTTCAGCTTTCAGTGCGACTCGGGGTCGAGCCTTAAAGGGGAGCGGGGATAAAGCACCTCCTCTTTCCTGGCCCTGCCAGATGCCACATCAGCGACACGAGCCCCGCGGCGGAGCAGGCAGGGCCCGGGGCGGCGCACTCCTGCTGGGGTGGGGAAGCATGTGCGGATGCTACCGCTGCAGTGTGCCCAGCCACGGGGTACACCGTGGCCAGTAATGCCCGGCCAGTCCCTGGCCCTCAAAATACACAGACTGAGAAACGGGGTGATGAGAGGCAGGGGTGCAGGGGCCCTGCGGGGGAGCCAAGGCTGGGCCATCCCGTCCCAGCGTGCGGGGGCCGACTGCTCTGAGGCCGGCCGCAGGCTGCCTCGGCGGTCTCGTGGGGGCCGTGCACTCCTGCATCCGAGGGCTCGTCCTGCCCGACGGGAAACACCCCACCCCCGCCACTCTCGCAGAAAGGGCCCCTCCTCCTTGTTCTGTGTTCTCCTACCAGACGCGAGGTTTCCTACCATGTGTGTGTGCTCTGCCACCTGCCTCCAAAGCCCTGGTCTCCCACAACTGTCTTTATAACGAGCCCGTGTCACACGATGGGCCTCGGCCCCCTGTCTGCGCCCCAGCTCCCTGACTCTCCCCTCGGCCTCCCTGAGCTTGCGTCCTTACCTGCCCAGTGAGGACTCTTTAAGTTCCGGCAGCTGAAATGATGTTCTCTCCAGTACCCGCCTTTCTCTCTTACGTCCGTTTTAGGTTCCATTTTCCTATTTTGCTTTGATTAACATAAAACGTCTGTGTTGCACACTCTGTTTCAAAACGCTGGCTTATTTTCTCAAGTCCCGGGGGAGCGAATCTTCCCGTGTGTGGCACAGGCTCTCCTCCACTCGAGGAGGAATGTGCTCTGTTTGACCTACGGCGTTAATGACGGGGCCCTTCAGTGGGGCCTGCCTGTGCTGGGGCGTCAGCGCCCCGGGTGCCAGCTGGGTGCCCCCCAGGGCGCCTTCCTGCTGCTGCTCTGCTGGGAACGTCGGGTCTGACATTTATGCTCCTTCCTCATTCTGGACCACACGGGCACTGCAGGGGGTTAGATCTACTTCATTCCCTGCCCCCCCCCCCGTTTCGTGCATGTTCACCCCACTGCTCCAGTATACTCTTCCATCTCCTAGGTGCCCAGTGCACGGGACGGGCCCCCTCCACAGCCCCCTCCAGTCCCCGGGACATCAGCTCCGCCCTCGGACCCCAGGTTTGTCCGCCCCTCCATCTCAACACCTCCGTGCTGTCCAGCTTTCCCCTTGTCCCTGGAAATAAGTGCTCCCTCTTGGGGGGCAATTTGACTGTGGTTTTTAAATTTAGGGAGTTCAACGGACTTTTCATATCAGTTTAGGTCTCCCGCTTGCTGGTTCCAGACTCCCGGACCCTGTGGGAGCCGTCCTAGCCCGGAGCCGCCTGGCCTGTGACTCCACTTATATATGGTATGTGGAGAGAAGTAAACCCCAAAATCACCCTGTTAAAGCTTCAACTACTTAGACTGGAGAATAAAAGACTCAAGAAAACACACTAACATTGTCAAAGTAACAAAGGGACCTCCGCCAGTGCCAAAGAAGATGCATTTGCGCATCTGTGAAATGGGTTGTAGCACAGAGGGAAGGAAGGACCATTCACGCGAGGGGGGGCGGGGGGCGTTACTGACACCGTAACATTTTGGCCTAGAACCTGTGGATGAGGGACTTGCCTCTCAAGCTCTTGTTCTGCTTTTTAAACGTTCTCTACATCATCAGAAACATAATCAACCACGATGTTTTTTAATTAATCAAGAAAGAAGGACAGAAAGACAAAATTGAGAGGGACAGACGTGCACCCGAAGCCCGTATTTGACCCCAGCGCAAAGCATCGCACGTCCCCACCGGCCCCCGGCTCCTCGCTCAACAACAGCAAAACACAGCCCTCAAGTCACGAAGCCGACTCCACCCCTTCCGTTCCCTAGCAACACGGAAAGCCCCAGTTTGACGTCCACGTCCTCTCCCGCTGGCCCCGCCCCTCCCGGGGACTGGAGCGCCTCCTGACCCACAGAGACGCAGGGAGCCCCTCTCAGTGGAGACGGCACCCACAAGCGCCCGCGGCCCGCAGCGGGGGCCTCACGCTTACCTGGGCGTCCGGCTGGCGGGGCGATGGTCTCCCTGTCTTCGACCAGGATGGCCGCCAGACCCTCCGAGTCGGTCGGGAGGACAGAGCCACTGAAGTCCACGCGAGTTAAGCTCTCGGGCTCCCTCTGAGAGGCCCCCGCGGCGCTCCAGGGACGGCCCCCGCCGGGGGCGGAGGTCATTTCCTGGCCTTCCCTCGCGGGCCTCAGCACCACGTGGACGATGCTCTGCTGGTCCAGGTCGCAGCCCTGAGCGGGAACAGAGGACAGACACACAGTCAGGTGCCGGAGCTAAAGTGCCGAGTGGCCTTGAACTTGCCTGGTCTTCTGGAGTGTGCAGGGAGTCTAAGGCTGCTTCTGTGCAATGACCGCGGCCAGCCTGGACCGGCGACAGCGACGAGCGTGTGATGGGTCACACTCACCTGCCAGGAGGGCCCCGCACTCACACGTGCGCCTGTTCCACGAGCGGCCCAGAGCTGCGCCAGAGGCTAAGAAATGGGGGGCAACCACAACACCTTCACAGAGACCAACGTGGTGTCCGAAGAGGCATGCGCCCTAGTCGGCAGAAGCACGTGCTGAGTGCAGCAGGGGGTGGCACTCGGTTAAGAAGGACCAACTTCCGAAGCGGCACGGCCTTGCAATCACCAGCCTACGTCCTGGCCTCCATCTCGGCTTTAGAAAGCACCGAGTAGGTTATCATCAGCCCTGGGTATTTTTCTCTAGAATTCATGATAGATGTGCTGGTGGCAGACTCCACCCCTCCCCCCAACGTCACAGCAGGCACATGGTCACCCCCAGGGGACCCCAGGAGGCAGGCCCACTCTATCTGGTTTCACAGGCGAACACGGGGCCGCGCCCAGGTATGATCTGCATCTCTGTGCTGATGCGTGTGAATGGGAGACCATGAGGTTCGGGGGAATTAGGGTCGGAAGTCCGAGTATCCGCTGGGATGAAAACTAGACTACTTCAGATGAAACCCCAGGTTCAGACTCTCTCCCAGACAGAAACTGTCACTCATCTGTAGGTCCCCGCCCCCCACAAACCCCCAATGTCGATGACTTCAAATCACGTGTTCCCAGGCGCTCTCATCTCAGGAATGTTCAAAGAACACCCACGCAAAACACAACGAGGATTTCAGAAGCAACGAACTCTGCCCCCTGCACCCCACCCCACCAGCGTCCCTGGACCTCACTCTCACACCTCCGAGAGTGGGCCGGTCACTCAGAGGCACCGCTTGCTGCCCGCCCCCTCCACTCTGGGGGGGCCCGGGAGGCAGGACACAGGGGCTGACAACTCGAGCCTTCCGTGGAGAGCGTATTGAGGGAGCCTCGGACCCTGGAAAGACGACACGGGTTCTCTCTGCCCCATGCGGTGGGCGCTAAAGAATCACACAGAACAGCCCTGGCTGGTGTGGCTCAGTGGATTGAGTGTGGGCTGCAGGCCAGGTCCCCAGTAGGGGGCGCATGAGAGGCAACCACACATTGATGTTTCTCTCCCTCTCTCCCTCCCTTCCCCTCTCTCTAAAAATAAATAAATAAAATAAAATAAAAGAATTACACAGAACAGGGAGGGTGGAGGGGCACCTGCGTGTGCCTCAGCCCAGACAGGGGCAAACACCTGACAGGTTGGCCTGGGGCAGGGCAGTGACACCAGCACACCAGAGCCACTCGGACACCCCGGCTCTGGGTTTACGGGCAGCAGTCTCTGTTCTGAGCTCCAGGGTCGGCACTCTGCCTCTCGCCCTCTCTCCTTCTCCCAACACCTGACTCAGGCCGCACAGCCCAGGCCTGGGTGGACACGCTGACCTCCTAACCAGTGTCTCTATATGCTGGGTGGTGGACGCAGCTCCAAGGTGACCCACCAGAGACCCCCGCCCTCATTTAATCCCCTCCTGCCCCGCGTGGGGAAGACCTAGGAATGTGCTGGCATGTCCCTTCCCTGATTAGATTACATTATGTGAAATTTTGAGGATTCATAATCTAATCAGGCCATGCCCGACATAATCCAGGAGTCCTTAAAAGATGCAGCCTTCTTCCTGGTGAAAAACACTTGAAGCCCAGGACAGACTCCACAAGAGAGACTGCCCACCGCTGGCCATGAACATGGGAGGGCCACGTGTCAAGGAGTGCCGGCAGCCTGTAGGGAGCAGCGAGAGGTCAGGGGCCTTAACCCCAACACCAGAGAACCGAATTCTGCCACAGCCCCCTGAGCTTGGAGAAGGAGCCCCACCTGACCCCCCCCCCCCCCCCCGCCCCGCTCCAGATGGGACCCAGCCCCGGCCCACACTGGGACCTCAGCCGGGGGAGGCCCCGAGTGGAGAGCAGCCTACGCTGTACCCGGACCCCTGAGCCCTGCAGACCTCGGGACCACCCAGGGTGCTGGGAGCCCCGCAGGGTCAGTGAGCCGCTGCCCAGCAACAGAAGCCCGGGGTCCTCGGTCACCCCTGCGGTCCGTCTATCACGGCCACAGTGACAGTCCTCACCAGGCAGTGGTGGGGGCTCACCGAAGCTCATCCCAGGGCCGGGCCAACGTCTTTAAACGTGACCGTGATGTGAAGGCCTGTGCCCCACCGCACATGCATGCATGCGGACGCGCACACACACACACACACACACTCTTCCTAAAGAGAGAAACAGGTAGGTAGCTTTTGGAAACTTGGCCAAACTGTCAAAAGATCATAAAACCAGTCATATGCACTTAGAAAAGCAATTCAGTTCTATTTGTTTTGCCATAGTAAACATGCAACATTTTAATAAAAGTCAATAACACAGAAACTCTAGTACTTTTGGGGCTTCCCTGTACTCAGGCTGTGTCCACATGAATCTGGGACACCCAGGGTGCCCCTACAGACCCCGCCCACCCAAGGCCCCTTCCCTCAGCAGCCCTGCTGGCTGGCCCACCACTGGGCGAGTTTCCTGGGCCCCGAGAGAGCAGAGAAAGAGGCCCGACCAGTGCAGCCTTCCGTCAGGAGTGTGCTGAGGGAGCTTACACAGAAGGAGTGTATCCGGCGTGCGGCACCCACTGCGGGGGCAGAACCTCTGGCTGAGGGCGGGCAGGGCCCAGCCCCCCTGATGGCGAAGAGACGCTCAGAAGCTGAGACCCCGCAGTTGCGAGTGGGGCCGCGAAAGCAACAGCAGACAACCCGTTTTCCATTCTAATTGGACCGCCGGACGCTGCGCCTCTCACCGTCTGGTCGGCGCTCAGCCAGCTCTGCAGGTGGTGGGGGACTCAGACGTGGGGAAATACCGGTTTCTGGTGACCGCCGATAAGCTCAGTGATCGGTGTCTGTAAACGGCTGTCGCCCCAGGACCTGGAGGTAGGACCTCCCTGACTCAGGGAGACCCGAAGCAGCCCCACCTGTGTGCGGCGGGAGGGCAGCCTGCCAGCCGTCCAGACGGGACCTGAGCCTCGGTGCTCCGGGGTGGGATGGCCCCCGCCCAGGACAGGACAAAGACCACCGCCCAGGGCGCAGAGGAGGGAACGCTGCAGCTTTTATCTGATTAACCTTTTCCCTGAATTCCAATCCCCTGACCTACACGTTCCTTTCCCTCATCTAAAGGCTTGGTTTGAAAAGAATTCTAGATGGTTCTGTTAGGGTCCTCTCAGATGGCCACCATCTGAGTGAAGCGCCCATAGACACCCAGTCCCTGCCTCCCGGGTGTGGGAGCAGACAGGCAGCACGGACGGCGGCTTTCCCGGTCCCACAGGCCCGGGAGAGCCCGAGTCCACTGGAGGCTGGTCTGGGAGCGCGTGCCCGCCCCTCGTGGGGAAGCCGCTGGGACGGCACCCGGCACCCGACAGCGCCTGGGGTTCCCCACGTGGCGCTCCTCTCCAGGAGGCGCCAGGGTCCGGTGGGGTCAAGTTCGTCCGCGGGCTCCTCCCAGCTGGGAGCAACGCCTCACCCCGTGGGGACCCGGGAGACTGGGAGACAGAGCACGGGGCTTGAGGCTGAAGAAATGTGGTTTGTTAGCTGTGTGGTTTGGGGCAAATTACTTTTCCTCTCTGAGCTTCAGCTTCTGTATCTGCCACGGGCAACACTGCTATCCACCTGGGGGGCCGCGCTCACAGCTTAAGGCAATGCACGGAGTACAGACCCCGTCCACAGTAAAAGCCGAATACGGTGTAGGTGGTACTGTCGCCGTCGTTTAGGGGTTTTGAAAATGAGAAGATGGCGACCTAGGTCGACGTGGCTCGCCCCTTCACACAACCACATCAAAATTACAACTAACATATAGAACAACCAGCACTCAGGAACGTCGGACATCGAGTTGAATGGAAGTCCGACAACTACGGAATTGAAGAAACCCCACCCATCCAGACTGGCAGGAGGGGCGCAGACATGGAATGAGCTGGTCCCTCACCCATGTGGATAAAGATTCGGGAGGGATATTGCAGGAGGAAGGAGTCCCAGACCCAGACCAGACCTTGCAGCCTGGGGTTCCAGGGCCAGGAAGATGAGTCCCCACAACCTCTGGCTGTGAACACCAGCGGGGGCTGAGTCGGCGGAGGAGGCTGCTGGACCCCTAAGCAGCTCCTCTTGGGGAACCCACACATGGACTCGCCCACTCAGACTCGCTCCCTCTGAGCTCCAGCACCAGGGTGGCAGCTTGGAGGGCACCAGTGGTGCACAGGGAGAGACCGCAGTGTCTGGCTTCAGGGTGAGCAAAGGCCACTGTCCCTTTGCTGAGCCCTCCCCCCACACACAGCCGGTAGGCTGATACCATATCTGAGACTCCATAACCCGGCTGACACTGTGTGGTCCACCTTGGAGATCCACAGAGGCTCTGCCCACTCAATTCATAGGCCCACCTGAGCTGCTTTTCCATAAGAATGGCTGGTCTTGGCTCCTAAATCCTATCAAACAAGCAACAGCGGGGTTCAATGAGCACTAGTGGTGGCCAGATTAGAGTCACAGCCTGGCTTCCCTGGAACTCTCCAAGCCCAGCACAAGCAGCAGCCAGCTCAGACTGCTCTACAGCTCAGGCAGGGTGCCCCAGGCAAAACACGGGTGGGGGCTGACGTTGGCCTGCACCACCCGAAAACCTTAGGGCCAACGCACTCAGTGGACAGCTACAGACCACGTTGGAGCACCACCACCTGCCCCTGCACAGCTGGTCCTCCTCGGAGGGTGGAGGTTGATGATCAGTGGTCACAGTCAGTCCTGGCAGCTGACTGGCCTGGGTAAATCCCTCTAATTGATCTGCCACAGCAACCAAGGCTCAACGATAAGATCAGGGTGTATTCAGCCCACAAAAGGGCACACCTCAAGTACCCATCTTGGGTGATACGGGAGGCTGTGCCACTGGACCCTATATGACACCTATTATTTTAGGACACACGACCAAGACACGGAGTCAAAGCAGCTCTACCTAATACATAGAAACAAACACAGGGAGGCTGCCAAAATGAGGAGATAAGAAACATGGCCCAAATGAAAGAACAGATCAAAACTCCAGAAAAAGAGCTAAATGAAAAGGAGATAAACAATCTAATAGATGCAGAGTTCAGAACACTGGTTACAAGGATGCTCAAGGAACTTAGTGAGGACCTCAGCAGCATAAAAAGACCCAGACAGAAGGGAAGGATACACTAATTGAAATGAAGAACAATTTACAGAGGAACAACAGTAGAGTGGATGAAGCTGAGAATCAAATCAATGATTGGAACATAAGGAAGCAAAAACAACCACACAGAACAAGAAGAAAAAAAGAATCCAAAAAATGAGGGTAGTTTTAACAGCCTCTGGTACAACTTAAAGAGGTCCAACATTCGCCTCAGAGGGATGCCAGAAGGAGAAGAGAAAGAGCAAGAAATTAGAAATATGAAAAAATAGTGAAAGAAAATTTCCCTACTTTGGTGAAGGAAATAGACAGGCAAGTCCAGGAAGCACAGAGAGTGCCAGTTATGATGGATGCAAAGAGACCCATTCAAAGACATATCATCATTAAAAGGCCAAAGGTTAAAGATAAAGAGAGACTCTTAAAAACAACAAGAGAAAAGAAGTTAGTTACTGGATGGTTGACAGATGGGGGAAGAAGGAGAATGGGTGAAGAGGTGAGGGGATTAAGAAGTACAAACAGGTAGTTACGAGAATAGCCAGGGGGATGTAAACCCTGTACATGGAGATAGCATAGACAAAGAACTTATTCATGTGACCCATCATGTGAACAATAGGTGGGAGCGCTGTCTGAGAGAGGGAGGGGCACTGGATGGAGAGAGGGAAAGGGGGGGAAAATCAGGACAACTGTAATAGCACAATCAATACAATTTAAAAAAAAAGAGAAAACTAAAGAGGATGGGTCCTTCATCTCAGACATACAGTCTCCAAACCTCATCTGGCTGCTCCAGGCCCACAAGCTTCTTTGGGAAATGGACCAAGAAGGCGGGGTAAGCAGAAGCGGTAGATGTGACGGACGGCCTCCTGAGAGCTGGAAAGCGACGGGAGAATCACCCTTCTGTCCATCGCTCTGTCAAGGACCCACGGGCCTCTCCGCCTGGGTCCAGGACTCGGGCAGACACGTCACCTGGAACCTTCCATTCCGTAGGCACACAGACCAGCCCACGCTCATCGGTACTGTGGCCGCCCCGGTGTCTGTGCTGTCTGGACTGGGCGGAGTTATCTTCCGTGTCCTTAATGTCGTTCATTCATTGTTAGTTCCCAGTCTGGGAGGGCCCATCCCGTCAGACAAAACGCTTCGACCGTTTCATCTGGAAGTCTGCGATACCACCTGTTGTGTGCTAGCTTCCGCCTTTGAGTTTTAGCAGCACGTGGTTTTTTCCCCTAGAACAGCAATGACACTTAGCCTAGAATCATCAGATGAAAGATTTCCATAATTTAATAGTCAGTGATGTTATCAGACTTTAATTTGAAAAATCATTTTGACATTAAGGAGCTCTCTCCTAGATAATTTTGAAGAAACACTTTTGTAAAGCGACTTGAATTTTATTTTATTTTTTTGCTGTTAACAACTCAGAATGCTTAGGATTTGCATCTTTTGGAAATAACTTACCGACCAACAGATGGTTTATAAGACCATCAGAGTTTTTAGTAGTGCATTTTCTAGGACAGGGGTGTAAAACTCATGTTCACCGGGGGCCACATCAGCCTCGCAGTGGCCTTCAAAGGGCGGAATGTGACTTTAGGACCGTGTACATGTAACTGCTCCTTAGCCAGGGGCAGGGACCTCGGCGCTGCCGCCGGGTAGAAACCAGGCGCCGGGCCAGATAAGACGAGGTGGAGGGCCGGATTCAGCCCGCGGGCCCTGTGTGTGCACCTGCGCTCTGTCATGTTGTGAATGACAATATTTAGGGAGTTAGGTCCGGGCGTTTTTAAATGTAGTGGTTAAGAAATGCTTTGATGGGTCATCGCTAACAAGGTGCCCAGTGGGTGGAAGCTGGCCTGGGCCTGACGAGAGGCGGAGGAACAGGGCAGGAACTGTCCCCCCGACTTCTTTCTCTCCAACTCCAGGCCCACCCCATAGCAGGCATGAACACCAGACACCAGTTTATATTAATTGCACGAGAAGGAAACTTCCCCTTCCAAGCGGTGTCTCATCTTTTACAGACGACTTCTGAAAGGCGCTGCCCTGTGATTCGCGCTTTGGGCGTGTCGCGCGTCTCTTCTGACGGGGTCTCGCGAGAGTCGGAGACGTCACGCCACACGGAGGCGGCGAGGGGCCTCCCTGGTCGCCGAGGGCCGGCGGTGCAGTTACAGAGAAGGTCAATTAGCTCCACGCTAATTAGCCGGTGTGGGCCCCGCCCCTGTCACCCTCGCTGTGACTCCCGCTGCAGGCCGGGGGCCATTTCACCGCTCATGAGGACTTGTGCCAGACGGGGCGCGGCAGGGGAGGGGGCAAGGCGGGAAGGGGGCGCGGTAGGGGAGGGGGTGCGGCAGGGGAGGGGACGAAGTCTGGACAGGAATCAGTGTCTCTGCTGCAGGCCCACCGGCCCGGGAACCGGTCTGCTGCAACAAGGGAGGTTGCTGCTGCGGGGCCGGTGCGCCGGCCTGGGACTCCGTGCACCCGCGCGCCCTTCCCCAGATGCACGGGAAAGCGCGGTCAACCCGGCGCTCGTTAAAAACAAGTTACCTTCGTGTTTTATGTCGTTAACTTCACGACGACTGTCCTGCAGCGTTGTTTCTCTTAATGCAATGTTATTACTGGTTGTGGTGAATATTATAAGCGAAATGTACATGGATTTTCCCCAGCAGAGCTAAATCGGTTTTTCACGAGTTCGGCGCGCACGCTCTGTAGGGCTCCTGTGGGGGCGGGTTACACGCACGCGCGCCTCGTGGATGCAGGGCACAGAGAGAAAACTCTTAAGTAATAATAGCAGTGTGCGTTATATGAGGCCTTCCTCCGTCCTAGAGATATTTTAGTCCCAGGTGATTCAGCCCTGGGGACAAAATATGGAGCAGGCAAACTGTGCCCCAAACTCGCCATCCCACGCCCCGCATCTCTGTTGCTGTGCTCGGGGCCCCCCAGACCCAGCGAGAGCATCGGCGGCTCCCAAAGAGGTTCTGCGATTAACACGCAGAGATGATAGTTTGTAGCAATGGGGCTATTTCCAAAACAAGCAAGCAAAACCACGAAGGGTAAAAACAGCTTTATGTCCATTTGTAGGGTCTATTCCTCGCTTGGCCCTAAAGAACAGTCAGCCGCTGTTTTTATTCTCCCTGCTCGTTTCGGGTCTTCTTACCTCGGTCCCTCCCATAACCCCGCTTTCTAAGACAATGGGAGGTTTGGGGATGATGGCTCCTCCCTGCCCACTACCGCCTCCTGTCCCCTCTCCCTCTCCTCCCCCCCCCATCTCCCTCGCCGGCCCCCCCTTCTCCTGGGCTGTATTTGTATCCCACGGTCTCTCTGGGTGAACTCGGGCAAAGCCGAAAAGAACCAGGAGCTCCCCTCGCTTGGGGCGCGCCCACTGCTGCTCCCTGCAGACGCGAGGACCAGGTGACTGGGCTGGAGAAACAAACTGATGTGTTCGAGGTGGCGATAAATCGGTAGCCAGCCTGGGACACAATACGTTTTCTTCTTCTTTTATTTCACATCTTTCAACAAACTATTAGACAACAGGGGAAACACTTATCTCAAACCGATGAAAAGCTAGGGTGAAAAGTTTGAATCATTGACTGCTTTAAAACAGATCCGTCCCCCTCAAAAATTTATGAAAAATGAACACACACAAAAAAAATCGCTCAGGAGGAAAACAAGGCAACGGATTTGTTCCTGCCCAGGCCCCCCCCCCAAGCCAGAGCCGCAAGCCGGAGTGTACGGACCCTGGACGGGGGAGACACAGGCAGGGGCAGCGTCTTCTCAAATACCCGCAGCGTCCCCCCAGGCCACGGACATGGGCCAGCAGCCAGCGCCACCGCTCCCATCCCCGCCATTCAGTCCGCCCGGTCTCCCTGACCCCGGGTCCCTGGGCGGAGCTCCGGGGACCCCACGGTGCCAGCAGCAGGAGGAAGGCAGTGGAGGGAGAGGCAAGCCCCACGACCCGAGGGAGAAACACGCACTGACGGGCTTTCACACCCACTCTTTCTAAACCGACTCGGAGATCAATGATGTCGCACCTGCTCTGTGAATTCCTTCAGCGTCCAGCGTGGGTTTGAGTGGCAGTGGAAACCCAGCACGTGCTCCTGCTGCCAGCCGGCTCCTGGTGTCAAGTGCAAGGTCCCCTTCACTCGGATCCACAGGACCCGAGACCATTCCCCCGTCCCGCCGGCACTGCAGGCCCACGCTGGCTGGACCCGCCCTCTGGGAAGGATGCCCAGGGCTCACCTCTCCCACGGCCACTGCGGGCCATAACCACTTCCTCCCTGCGACCATCGGTTCAGGAAGCACAGTCCCGAGGGTCATGGCCTTGCAGCCACGAATACTACTGAGTGAGAAAGGTGCGCAGTGCAGGGGTGAATACCAGTAAGTGAGAAAGGTGCGCTGTGCAGGGGTGAATACCACGGAAGTGAGAAAGGTGCGCTGCGCGGGGCCAACAACCAGGGACTCCCACCCTGGAACCTGGACTCAGACACCATCTGTGACAAAAACATTTTCCAAAAGGCACCTCACCGGACTTATCTCCAATGGACGCCCTTTACGACTGCGGACGGGAGCGTTCACATTTTCATCCCGGAACGTTCTCAGGGTGGAAGGAGAGAAGGGGGGTGCAGCAGAGGCTCAGGCCGGCTTCCCCCGGGAGGAACCGGTTGATGCCAGTCACAAAAATCCCCTGCACCGCGGGGCACTGAAGCCCGGGGGTCCGTGAGAAAGTGCCTCCGGGCCGGGGGCCAGTTCCCTGTCCCTCCCGAACAGAAGCTAACGAAGCCACACGCCACACGGGTTTGCGGACAACACGTTCGATGCATTGACGGTAACTCACGTGACTTCCCGAGCTCCGGGGCAGAGGGAGGAAGGGCAAGCTGGAGTTCATTGGCACACGAGGGTCCCAGGCACGAGGAACTGGGCCTCCACCCAGCGAGACAAAGGCCCGGCCTCAGCGAGATCACGCTCTGCAGGGGCCCCAGTTTAAAGGAAAGCGCTCATCTCTCCGTCTTGCATTTCCATTTCCTTCCAACAAAGGAAGTACAGTGGCTTGGATAGGGTCTCCCCAAATCCACGCCTATCCAGAACCTCGGAATGTGGACTTCCTTGGGCACGGGGTCTTCACACAGATGTAACTAGGTAAGATCTTGAGGTGAAATCATCCTGGGTTTAGGGCCCGCCCTAACTCCAGTCATGGGTGTCTCTGTAAGAACAGAAGGGGCCACAGGGACAGACACAGAGACACAGAGAGAGAAAGGCCCCGTGGAAGCAGAGGCGGAGACCTGAGGGCCGCTGCCTGAGCTAAGGAAGCCGAGAGCCACCGGGAGCCGGGACAGGCCGGGGGGTCCCTCCCGGAGCCTTCAGAGGGAGCGGGGCCCTAGCGACCACACCTTGAGGGCGAAGCAGGCCCGACAGTGAAATACAAGCAGACATGAGTGACCCTAACTCCATGTCAAGTTCATAATATAACCGCAGACATGTAACTAACTCAAATGACCTCTGACCGCAGCATGCTGCTGCTGGGCTTATCACGGTTTCTGGGCCTTTTCTGTGACCACAGATGGAGTGTCTCTGTTTTTGTTTTAGGATGAAAGACATAATCTCTTCTCTTTTACATCATCCCTGTGACTGTTTACCTTAATCTCTTCTCTCGCTGAGTATCTTGGAAATGGTACCCTGAGAATGCCCCGCAATTAACCCTGTTTCACCCCACGCTGGAAATGGGCCTGTTCAGGATGACACTGTCCGACCGATCACAGAGATCGCTTCAGCTGTGCGCGTCTCTGTTGCGGGTCCTTTGGCCTCGGACTGCAGCACGTTCTCACCGAGGACGGACAGACCACGGGCTCCACGGCCTCGTGGAGCGGGGTGGCTGCGACCGCGGCTGCATGTACATCGGCTTGTCACGTTTCACGTTTGAGTCTTGGGGATTGCTTTTCACATGTTAGTTGTGCACAATATTTATCAATGTCTAAATTCAAATTTAAAAATCATGAAATCATCATAGACGCCTCTCTTCTGTCCTTGTTGGTTCTATTTATTCCATATTCCAAAAGCTCGTTTTTTTTTTAGATTTCTGGTTTACCTTTCTGTTCTGTAACTTTTTTTTAGGTCTAACTGACATGCAGGATTAGTTTCAGATGCACGACATGAAGATTCAATACATGCCTAATAATCTCCACAACAAGTCCACCAGCGCACACGGGTGTAACGTTTTTTCTTATGATGAGCATTTCAGATCTCCTTAGCAACTTCCAAATACACAAATGTATACAAAGTCACCATGCAGTACCTTCCATCCTCAGGATTTATTGTATAACTGAAACTCTGGACCCTTGGCTACCTTTATCCGTTTAGCTCGCCCCCCAGGTAAGTACCGGCCTCTCTGCGCCTGTGAGTGTGTTGGTTTTAGCTTCCACTCCAACAGAGATCACTGGGCTCTCTCGGCCTCGCTTACCTCGCTCAGCACAAGGCTCTCGAGGCCCCTCCCTCCCCGCGGTCACCAGCGGCAGGATTCCCTTCCCTTTCGGGGACTAGACAGTATCCCATTGCCCATGCTCACTGCATCTGCTTCATCCACTGGTCCATCCAGGGGTGCCACCGTCCTTTCCGTGGCTCGGCCGCTGCAGATGAGGCTGCAGTGAACACGGGCAGCAGAGATCTCTTCAAGACACTGTTCCTGCAGTTCCCTTCCGACAAACGCCCCGGACTGGGTCTGCTGAGTCACAGGGTAGTGTTTTTGGTTTTGTTTTTAATTTTGCAGAAAGCTTCCCACGGCGGCCTGCACAAGTTGACACTCCCACCAGTGGTGCCCAGGGTCCCTTTCTCTGTGTCCTTTTCAACACCTGTTGTTTCTTCTGTTTTTTTTTTTAATCATGATCGTTCTAATAGGTGCAAGGTTGGACAGCATGCTTTATCATAAGCCAGGATGCACGTCTGTAGGTGGTATTGTAAGCTCCTTTCTTAGACAAGTGACGGCAGATTTTCACCAATTTTTTCATAAATGCCTCACCCTAGAATTCATTCCGTAGTTGTATATTGTAATATTCTGGGGTTTTTTTTTCCAGAACTACACAGTCATTGCATGAGTATCTAAATCACAGCTTAGTTAAACAGCACCCCACTGGTGGACATTTGGGCTGATTCTCGTGACTTTAAATTACAGACGATGCTTCTATGAGTAGCCTTGCGTACACACCTTCACGTATTCTCCCAGCACCTCGGTACCAGCACTGGCTCCCGGAAGAGTCCTGGAAACACCAGCACTTCCACGGCGAGGAGCCCACCTAACGCCCAAACCGGGGTTTCTGAGTGTAACTTCCACTGAAGTGCACCCGGGCCCTGATGGCCGGCCCCGCTCCGAGAAAGCACAGCGGAGCCCGGGACGCCTGTGCGTGCGTGTGTGCGCGCACGCGCAGAAACGAGAACGTGCTCAAACACAGCTGGGTCACGTGGGCCACGTTTGGGAAAACACAAACATCAAAAGGAATGATGGTGAGAGATGGTAACGTGCTGAGTAAAGAAAAAAATCAATGAGTTTCTAAAAATACTTAAAAAGCTTAAGTGCGGGGCGTGAGACGGAGGTCTTTTATAAAGCAGAATGATGTAGGATACAGAAGGAGAGAATGATAGAGGAAGAAAACCACATTTTGAAACCAGTCATCTATCGATAATAATTCATTCCACCAAAGATCCCCAGGGGGCGCTCTAGCAAGTGGAAGAAAGGCGGCTGGGGATCAGCAGTTCTGCAGTAGCGAAGCGCTTTCCCCCAGACTGCATGCGTTTCGAACAGGGATCTTGTGCAGCGGAAGGTTGGCGGGCACCCCCAGTCGACAGCGGGCGCACCGGCCCTGCCAGTTCCAGACCCTTCGGTGTCCGGGGCGAAGGCGTCTGACCGAGTCTCCCGCCGAGAACACGCGGCGCAAACCCGGCTGCGGCGCGCTCTGCCAGGCACCGGGCCTGGACTCCGGAACCGCAGTTTTTGAAAAGGTAAAAAATGAAACAAGAAAGATGCCTGCGAGAGACTGCGCCGAACTGAAGGAGGCTGAAGAGACGAGACCAACTACACACAACGTGTGATCCCTAACGGAGCTCTCGATTAAAAAGAATTTCAGGGACACAGCTCTACAGGACAAGGCGGGGGCGGTCCTGGGCGCACGTGACCGTGGACTGCGTGAGAAACGCCACCGCGCGGACGTTCAGTCTCTCGGGCGGACTGAGTGCCACGGCTCTGCAGAGAGCCGCCCTTAGTTTTTGTAGGTGCGGACGGAAGGGTTTGGGGCCGGATGCTGATGTCTGCATCCCTGCTGACTTTCGGGGGGCGGGGGCAGGGGAGCGGGAGGGAGGGCAGGAGGGAGCAGAAGCAGGCGGAGTGCTAACACCACGGGGTCACCTAGATACAGGCCGCACAGGTGTGCGTCCTGTGGTTTGTCGCCGTTGTTCCCCGGCTTTTCCAGGCTCGGGACGCCGTAGCTCCCCGCTCGGCCACCAGACGGAAAGCACCCACGGAAAACAAGGAGCGTGGTGTGACTCCAAGACGTGGCGGGCGGGGGGGGGAGAAATCTACGTGTTCCACACCGCGTCTCACTGATTAAGTGGCCCAACCTGCCCCCACACCTCACTCCAAAACAGACCACACAGGAAGTCTCAGAACGGCTCAAGACACGTGCCTATAGGTGGTCGCTGCAACGATGGCTTTGGAAACAGAGGGAACAACTGAAATATTCTCCCACCCTGGGGCTGGCTGTCCGTCACGGTTCAGTTCAGCATCTGCTACAGTTCAGAAGCGCTCACACAGATAAGGGTGCTCGTCGGTCTTTAATTGCAAGTAACAGGCTGCAAGACACAGTATGTTCTTCTGAGTAGCTGCTTAGTTACGTAATGTGTATAATTGTGTACATGCATGAAAAGCATTGAGCTTCTTCCTCTTCATTAACGATTTTTATACACGGGCCTGCAGGTCCGCCCCTAGGACTCTCTCTTCTCTTCCTGACATCAGGTATTGTTTAAAAGATGTTAGAATTACAGACAAAAATGAAAATCACTAAAGGTGACAGTGCTTGGACAAACGTATGTTCAAACCAAGTAGACCCTTGGCTTGCCAGTGGGTCCGCTTCTCAGAGCTTAAATGAAATCAAATACCAGAATAGCTGGTTTTCATCTGGTGTTTGCCAGTGTGACACATAATTGTCAGAATAAATGCTCTTTTCAGTAAAAAAAAAAAATTGAGTACACATCCCAAGTTGTGATTACCTCTGAAGATGGGATTGGTTTATCAGAGAGGAATTTGAAGTTTTTTCTTTATACACTTCTAAAATGTTTTAAAAGTACACTTGGTCGTTGCATAATTGGATCATTTAGAAGAGCATCTAGTGAATGTTTGCAAGTAAAATATCCATTTAATCCTTAACACCCTTTCCTTTTTGTTTCAACAGAAAATGCTTACTATTCTCTGTTTTTATCTTCCT
This sequence comes from Phyllostomus discolor, assembly GCF_004126475.2. Taxonomy (NCBI): domain Eukaryota; kingdom Metazoa; phylum Chordata; class Mammalia; order Chiroptera; family Phyllostomidae; genus Phyllostomus; species Phyllostomus discolor. The sequence continues at coordinate 206,060,848 of NC_040906.2, forward strand.
GCTTGGCAGTGTGCCCGGATGACATCATCGGGTTTTTGAGTGTGAGTAAGCGTCCCAGAGGCTACTGTGCACCAGCTAAAGGTGACAAGTGACATCATGTGTTACATTAAAATGACTGATTCGAAAGGGGAAGTTGCCCCTCCTCAACCAGCTGATGATTTACAGAATGGCAGAAGGGAAGATAGGTTCATCAGACTGATTTGCTGGCTATTTGCTGAGTCCACTGCCTTTTCGTCACTTTTTTGATGGTGTTTGTAAGGTTTTTGTTCTAGGTCATCCTTCTGGCTGCCCGCCTGGACCTTCGTGTTTCCCTTCTCTGAAATCTGGAGTTTGTCCTCTTCACGTTGCCGACGGGGGCGCTAAACTGGGGGCCACAGCAGCCTCAAGGTGACCTTCAAAGGGCCGAATGTGACGTTAGGACCGTGTACATGTAACTACTCCTTAACCAGGGGCAGGGAGCTCGGTGCTGCCGCCGGGTAGAAACAAGGTGCTGGGCCGGGTAAAACGAGGTGGAGGGCCAGACTCGGCCCGTGGGCCTTGTGTTTGCCGCCTGTGGCCTAGAACTTCACACCGGGTTGAACCCATTTTCACTCGATACTAAGCCCATCGACGTTACCCATTCGCTGCTGACCCCAGTAAGATTTATCATTTAGGGTTATCATCGCTCCCAGCAAAGACCTCAAACTTCTAACCCACTTCTCCCAGACGCAAAACACTCGGTCCTCCGAAAGTGAGGAGAGAATAAATAAGTTGACAGCGTGGTTAGGATGGTTGCTATGACAACACCCAGCTCTTTGAGAAAGGCCATGAGAAGGCATTCATTAGGAAATTCAATTCTTTGCGGCTGAGAAAGTTGCTTTTTTTTTTTTTCCTTCGAATTTCTAGCCGAGTAATTGGCTTTTAAAGTGATCTCATCTTCAAGTTCACAACAACTCTGTGAAATAAACATCACGGAGGAGAGCGCTGGGGTTCAAAGAGAAGAATGGTTTGCCCAAAGATAAATGGCTGCGTTTGAAGCCGGGTTCATCCTGTCCCAAGCCACACGAAGCACGGGGATTATCGGGGGGGGGGGGGGGGGGGGGGGGGTGGTTATCGGGGGGAGGCACCCGCTGCCGTTAACACGGCCGAATCTCGCTCTGCTCTGTGACGACCGCAGCGATAAAGGGTGTGTGTTCTGATGCGCTCAAGGTGGTACCCTTCTAGATGGTCTCAGGGTGCGGTTTGATCTCCTGGTCCCGGCTCCTGAAGCGCTGAGAAATGGGGGGAGAACATGCATGAGCCGCACACAGAGCATCGCAAACCAGGGGCGGGAGGCCGGGGAGGCGGGCTGGGGGACCGAGGGGGCCGGCGAAGCCGAGAGATCTCCTTGGTTACACATCACTTCGCATGGAGCTGAGGCATCTTTGAGAACAAAGCCTGGTTTTGCTCACAGCCACGCATTCCTGGAAATGGCCGCAGAAGGAAGGCTGGGTGTTCTCCGTTGGGCCAGGACTCAGGGAGGCGGCATCCGTTGCGGCAGAGTTCGAACGCACGCGCTCGGTGCTCGAGCCGAGTGGGATGGGGAGCCGCAGTAAAAGCTCCAAGGCACCAGTCCCACAGAGGACCAGGGAAAGCCACGGCTCTCTGGGGCTGTGCTGTGTGACACCACAAGCAGGCCCCTCGGAGCGCCCATGCAGCGGCGCCGTGGTGGAGTCCCAACGGTTTCTTCCTTCCGAGGCCGCACTCAGCTAAGGTGGAGAGGGGAGGGGTCTGCTGTGCACGGGGCTGTGAAGGCTGGGGTGCGGGTGGGTGGGATAAAGGGGGTGCTTGCCACAGTTGCAGCTGGCGAGGGGCGCTGCCGCCAAGCTGCCCAGGCCGGGCGGTTTGAACAACAGAAGCTCCTTGTGCCCCGACTCTGGGGGCCAGGAGCCCTGAACAGAGGTCGGGGGAGAACTGCCTCGGAGCTCTCTCCCTGCAGAAGGCCGTCTCCTCCTGGAGTGTCCGCGTCAGCTCCCTTCTGCTCCCATCTGTCTCTCCGATCTCCACGTCATCAGAGCACCGGGCGGAGTGGGTCAGGGCACGGCCTGCCGACCTCGTTCTAACTGGATTGCTTACCTCTGTGAAGTCCCTGTCACCTCACTAGGTCGCAGTCTGAGGTATTAGGGTTATACCTTCAACACGTGCTTCTGGGGGACACAGTCTAACCCCCGGCACCCAGAACAGAGGAGGGGGAAAAGCACACTGGGGCCAGGCATTCCCCCAGAGGGCAGGAAAGGCCCCTCCCAGCGGAAGTCGCCCTGGGGGGGGTGGGGGCTGGGGGGCAGGGTTAAGGAAGAGCAGGAATGGAATCGGACTGTATTCACCTGAATCCTTCCACTGAAGCAATACCCTACCGGGATGTGGGAACGTTATAACTTTTCCCTCTTTTTCAGGGGGTAAATCAGGGCATGAGGGAAAGTTGAAACATGCAGAAAGTTGCATTTCGGGTGAGATGAGCTGTGGTGTGTAAGTATTTTTGCTGGGCTCAGATGTTTGGGCAAGTTTCCGATATTCAGAGGAAGACGCCAAGACTCACGCTTTGCCCTTGAGTCCAAACCAGCGGGCTGGCCCTCTCCCCCACTACGCAGACGGGAGCCGAGTCTTCTGAGAAATTGTCCCTGTCGAAACCGACCTGGGTCAGATCAAGGCGAGTTGCTTGCTTGAGTACAACAGGCCAGATGATTAAACCTTCCTGCATCAGGCTTATTAGACACAAGGGCCTGGCAGTGTCTCCGTTGTTTGACTCGCTTCTTAATGAGTTAATCACAAAAACAACTCCAGCACGAGGCACCCCCGATGTTTTCCTTCTGAGTGGAATGCGCGTCCCTGATGGAAGACGTCACACTTGTTCCTGCTCTAAGTCTGGTCTTCAGCTAATGCCTCTCCAGCCTCGCACGGTCAGCTAAGCAACAACGTTAATGAGCGATTCTTCCCACCGGGGTTTAGTGCCTGGTGCACAGTTTTCAGTTGCGTCGTCCCTGACCTTGTGACACCACGAAGGCCATACACGGTTGGATGAAAGCAGACCTCACATGTTTCAGAGTGAAAAATTAACTTTTAAAATAAAATTAAAAATCCTATTTTTGCAGCATGAGTAGCAGCATCCTCCTTCCAGACGGCGGCCTCCGTCCTTTCCCGCTCTGTCCCGACAGCCCCAGGCTGGGGGGCCGGGGTCAGAGTGAGCCGCTGCCCCGTGGGGGTGCCAACGTGGGGAGCTGGGGGTCTCCCGCAAGACAGGGTCGGCCTTGCTGGGGAAGCACGAGGGCGTCGGGACAGACCTGAAATGCACAGGAGAGCAGCTCACTCGCAGCGCTTCCGGGGAGAGAGTTGAGAGAAATGCACGCTGACGGTGCCCTTCTGAGTTGGGACATGCCGGTGACTTTCTGCACCCGAAGGAGCCGGTGGCGCCACCTCCCAGGGGACCGCGCGTCAGCCCGGCACTCGCTGGGAGGGAAGCACAGGAAGCGTGTGCGTGGGGGTCCGTGGGCAGAAAGGACCATGAGTCACCGCCACAAATTAGTTACGTAGTAAGCCGACAAGACCCCGGGGCCTCTGAGACCAGCATGTGGTTCTGGGCGCCCGTGACAGCCGGGAGGGAGACTTCTCCAGAGCAGTTCACCGGCGCCTGCTCCGGCCCTGCCCGGCACCGGTCCGCACAGAACGCTCGCCGCAAACCCGCCTGTACCCCCTTGTGTTACTGACGGTTACCCACCGGCCCCACCAGGCTGCCTGCAAACAGAACCTGCCCCCAAGGGCGGGGAAGGGGACATCGAAATCCTTGATTCCCACCCTGCCCACCCTCCCCAGGCCACTGTCCCCGGAGCCGCGGGGACATGGTGTCAGGGAGTCACCCGCAGGTCGGCAGGCCCCACACGGGTCTGTGCACTGAACCACCTGGGTGATAGGCGGGTGGAGGAGCAGGCTGAGTCGGAGATAAAAGGAGTCTTTGAACGGGAGCCCGAAGGAGGAGTGCCCTGTGAGGAGATAAAGGGTCCGGCCTGGAGGGAGCGCCTTTTCATTTCCTCCTTGGAGGAGCCTGGCCTTTCGGGTTCCCCGGGGCTGTTGGGAGAGAGGAAAACAATCCCCGGCCTGCCTTCCCTGGCGCACGGGAGGAGAGGTCTGGCGCTGGGGGCGGGCCGGAAATTAAAGGGACGGAAGATAAACAAGATGCTCCGATACGGAGGAAACTTGATGAATCGTTCCGTAATGAGCAAGCAGCCACTTTCAGGCAGAATTCGCTTTATTATCCTAGTGGTGTTTTCATTTGTCAGCTGACCCGTTTCAGAGACACTCACCGACTCCACGGCCACGGCGAAGGGCCTCCGGGATGGAGGATCGGGGAGAGGACTGGGGAGAGGACCAGGTGACGTGCCCCTTTGTTCGTTATCCCTGCCCCCACACCCTGCAGGGCTCGGCCTCCGAGACTTGCCCAACTCCCAGACAGAGCCTCTGCGTGGAGGAGGGACACACGGAAACTCCCCAGGTGGTGAAAGGGTCGTGCGGTCGGGCTCTGAGGTTGTGGGAAGACATCTGGACTCCACAGCCACTGTGACAGTCCAGCACCGAATTTACCCCGTGACCCCTTCAAGGCGGGGAGAAGGGAGAAGCACGCCAAAGCCCCCCGCAGGGTGACGAGGGTCGGTCTGGCCTGCGAGGCCCAGACGGGTGTGCGCCCAGAGCTGAGGCCTCCGCAGCTTGCACACACCCACCAGGTTCAGCTCCCCTCTTGTGGGTGGAGGGGGGCGGGAATGGGACTGTTCGGAAGGGTTTGGTTAAACGAAAGGACAGGACGATGGCCCCGATCCCTTCAGGAACTCCCAGGGGACGGCCGGTGTCCAGAACACTTGCCTTCCAACAGGGGGGCCGCCACCACACCAGCGCAGTCACATGCAAAGTCTGTGACTCAGCCCCGAGCTCCCGCAGGGCGCAGGGCGGGGGCTCCCAGAGGGGCGGGAAGGAGGCTTGGGGACTGGGAGTCGGCAGTGCGCCCAGGGCCTGGGGGGAACCAGGTGGTTTAACCAGGCGAGGCAGCCTGGGGAGCAGCCACGCAGGGCAGGAGGCTGGGGGCCCTGGGCTGGGTCTGCTCACCTTCGCCAGGGCGCAGGCCAGCGGGATGGGGGGCCCGGGAAGGCGGGCTCCTGGGCTGGCACTCGGGCCCACGGGTGCGCCCTTAGAGGCCACCTCCAAGGACAAGGGGAAAGAAAGGGTGAGAAGCAGAACAGCACCCTGGACCTGAAGAAGCATTTACCCGAAGAGCCCAGAGGTTTAATTCACAGGAGCATAAGAACAGGCGTTACAATGGAAGCTTTAACGAGACACCGCGGGAATGAGAACAGCGGGTTTGGAATTCCAGAGCCGGATCCCTGTGTGCATGACTGTAAGAGACATGCGGGCTGGGGCACCCCGGCCACGCGGCCATCTGGGGGGCCACGGAGTGGAGGGAGGGTGCTCTAGGCAGCTGCTGCCCGGGAAAGAACCCCTGTCCTCTGCCCTGTGGCCCCAGCACTCCTTCCCTGGGGCCTCCCTGCACCTGGAACCTGGGGGAGGCCGGCTGCCCGTGGGGCCGACCAGACCGCCTCCCCACCTGGGCCACCCCAGAGGAAGCTGGTCCGGGCTGGGCCAGCAGGAGAGGCTGGGATGCACTCTGCCTCTGGGTGACAACACTTTCCTGGGGAGACTCGTGTGTGTGTGCGTCCCGTAGGCCCAGAGTGACAAATCCATTATTAGACGCACGCCGTTTGTAGGCGGGGGGGGGGGGGGGGGGGTGCGAACAGAATTTTAAGCTTTTAACCCGCTGTTTTGATACCGTGGAGTAATTGCGATTGCCCAGCCTCTATTTATGCCAATGGCCGGTGCCCTGGCACAGGTGAGATGCCCACGGCCTTCCCAGTGAGCTGAGGTCAGACCCACTGACCCCTTGTCTCCCTCCCTCCGACCCCCGGCGGGGTGGAGCTCATTCCGACTTCGGTCTTTTCCTGTTCGGCCCAGCGCTCTCACCATCGTCACCACCACCCAGCAGCCTCAGCCACAGGCAAGAAACACGGCGCCAATACGATGCCGCCCGGCCGCTCCCAGAGGGCTCTGGGCCCCGGCCTCGCTGCTGCCCACCCCCTCCTGCTCCCAGCGTCCCAGGAAGGCAGACGCACTGTTTCCTGGGTGCAGGGGGGCCCTTACACAACCACACGCCTGTCCCTGGTGTCAGTCTGACTTCTGTGGAGACGGGGGCCGGGGCAGGTGTCGGAACCAGACACAGAGGGGCTACCGGGCTCCCCCGTGAGGTGCGCCACGGTGAGCTGACACGCTACTTACAGGAGAGGCCTTATAATTTGGGGTGGGAAACCCACCCGGCGATTTCCCGGCGTTCCCTGCGTCACCAGACAGACTCACGCACTCCGGGGACATGTCCCGTTAAACCACAGTTTCAGAAGAATCGAAGAGAATGTTTGTTAACAGAACGAGCTCATATTTGGGATTCGTTCATTTAAAAAACAAAAGAGTGAAAAAGGAAAAAGCCAGAGGGGGAGATAGGGGTTTACTGAGTGATAGAAAGGAAAAGATAGACCAAAAACTCCGAAAGCCTGGAGTGGCCTTCAGACAGAACCAGCCTACTCTGGCCTGTCCGTGCGGGTCCAGGTCCCCAGCCCCCACGTCCCCTGAGCAGCCCCTTGTCTACGGGATGGAGCCGGGCTCCCTACTCAGTGCTATCATTGGAGTGGTGGTCACAGACACGGTCCCTCCTGCGCACTGCCTGCTGGGAGGACCCTCAGCCCGGCCCCTGAAGCCCCCGGGGGCTGTCCTGCCAGGAAACGGCCCGAGCCCGCTGCGTCTCACGCTGCGCCCCCTGCGTAACAGACACACCTCTGTCCCTGCATCAGCTGGGTCAGCCCGCTGTCAGCCAGTGACACCGCGGCAAAGCCAGGACGGATTCAAGGAGGTCACACACGTTCCGGTGGAGGGCGTTTTGAGCCTATGTGGCCCAGCGGAAAGAAGAGCCCTGTTTTTAAAAATCTTACAATGTGAGGACCAAAACAAAACTCACGAAGGAGAAGACAACTGGTGTGGTTACATGCTCGCAGCTGGACACGTGGGAGTGAACGTTCTCAGGGCATCTCTGATTGCCCAAAGGCTGAGTGTGATGGGCAGGAAGTGCCCCTCTGAGTCCCCTCCGCGTCCCCTCCGAGTTCCAGGTCCCTCGACTCAGGCTTTACAGCCGGGGCTGGGAGAGAAAGCAGCTGCCGGGGTGGGAAACCACCGTCCAAGACCACCATCCGCAGGGAAGAGGCCGGTACAAAGTGGGCTGCGCGTGAGCTGTGGACGGGGGGTGAAGTCGAAAAGGCCCGGCTCAGGCTCCCCCTCCTGATTCTACATCCACGCCGAGGCCCCAGCCCAGCCCTCTGCGCCCCCTGCCACGGGGACTACTCGGCCCTGCCATCCACGTGACTTCTGAGCGAGCCTTTAGCATCTTAGCATCTCACAGGCGGTGGCCGTGCTGTGCCAGCCTTTCTCTGCTGACAAGCAGGCAGGAGACACAAAATAGCTTTGAGTCCCTCTCAAGTGTGGCGATGGCATCCACACATCGTGTTACAAGATCCTGGCGGTGGTATTAATGTAGCAAATCACCCACTGAACCATCTGCACGAGGGCGTTAATCCAGCTGCGTTTGTGTATTTTTGCATCTGGCATGGAGCGGGAAAAACACACACAATTCCACAGAACTGGATCCTGAAAGGGCTGTTTGAGAAGAAAATCAGGGCGTGGCCTGTGGGCGAGTACAGGAATTGTGAGACCTATGTGACGTCACAACGCACAGAAATTGGTTCAAGGCTCATAGCTACTAACTCCATTAGAGTTAACATACCCGTGCACTTTATAACGTGAGCAGGAAATGGCCATCTGCAGAGGAGTTGAAAGGTTACTCTTACTGGTTCTTAAGGTCATTGTTGGAAAAGCATCACTGAAACCACACGGTAGAGAGACAGACAATACCTTCCCTCAAATCACTTAAACGTAAACTTACCGACACAGTAGCCTACGTTGCAGGCACTACCCCTCCTGCTACCTGTGTTCCACTCGGCAGCCCACCCTGCCTGCGTGCAGCGCCGGCTCAACCCCACGCTCTGGGCGCTAGCGCCCAGCCTCAGACACCGGCTAGTACAGGGGACGCTTACACCAGTGGGTGCAACCGGGGGGCACCTGGGAGCTCTAACCATCTTCTCGCTCTTGTTATTGCCCTTTCTGCCCCCTTCCCCACCCCACCCCCACCCAGCCTTCTCCCCGCCCCTGGCTCTGCGCCCTGGAGGACACCTAAGGGCCACATCCTGAGTTGCCTGTTCTCCGGCCTCTGGTTGGGTGTGGACTGTGGGAGTTCCCAGCACTAGGTTAATGGGCAGGGGGAGCCTGCGCCCTG